>NC_051181.1:51170912-51229075 GCF_013339695.2 Rhipicephalus sanguineus
AGGCTGTTGTAGCTCTAGAGAACAGTGTCAGAAAAGGTTGCCATTCGAAAGCTGACCACCAGGCTTCGTGCCTCCTGATTGATTTTTTTTTTCCTCATTGCCATCTGCTGCTGTAGAAATGCCTGGAAGTGAGCTATTTTGCTTGCGGTGTCCGAAATCTGGGTACGGTGCTCGCCGATCTAAAATGTCTCGTCGTAATTGAATGGAGCGGGGCACACGTGAGCAAGTGCTTCTCTCATGCATTAGAAGGCCTGTTTGATTTTTAAAAATTTTTCTTCACTTCATATGCTCCATATTTTTACCGCAACCGTGTCTGAAGCGTTCGTTGTATAAGTGACACGCTTTGAATAATGTTCGTGGTATGTGGACGCAGTTTCAATGGGTAGCATTGGAAATCATAAGTGCACGAAATATGGTTGTTATAGCCGATGGATTGTATATCTGAATCGTTATAAGTGGGTTTGCTACCATATACAGTGAAACTAGGTGATATGAATCTCGGGGGACCACCAAAAATATTCGTATCATCCGAAATTCGTATCACCAGAAAGCATGGAAAATTAGCATGCGACAAAAGAAAGCTGGCATACATCTTCATTTATTGTTTTTCAGGGCCGCAGCAACATGAGGAACAACCCTCAATGATTGTCAGTTAAGTTTTTAGATGTCGGCAATCATACCAGCACTTGTAAATATACGGCCCGTACGCGCATATTTTATTAATGAACCAGGTGCGTTCTGACCCATGACAGCAGTAGCCCCTTCCAAATCTTAGTATGCTTTTTGCATGACACCGGAGGTACTGCAGTGAAAGTAACGAAAGAAGCGCTTTGACGCGATGGATCAAGGCCACAAATTACAGAACCATGGTCCTGTGTTATGTTTTTTATCCCAGAGGTGGTTAAGAACGATTTTTGGGAGATTTACGGCCGTGCCCGCACAAGTGTGGCCTCAACGGTCACGCATGTTGACGTTGTGGAGCCTGACTCCTTCGCCAAGACCGTGCTCGCCTTCTTCGGGCCTCGTCCACCTTTCAGGATGTCTTATGCACTAGGCAGGCACATGTAAACGCAGTACAAGACAGCAGCCCGGTTGACACGTTAGGAAAAAAAATTGGCCGCGTATCTGCGTGTTTCGCTGCAAATGTCGTCTAAAGACGATAGAAAGGCGCTGCGTGAGATATGGAACGCTATCTGGCATTACGCGGGGGAAACATGAGTGTTGTGTTGCGGGCTGTAGTCCCGGCGCAGCAAAGGCGAAGACCGGCGGTGATCAACAGACCCGCAGGGACGCCAGCCAGCCCAAACACGCGGTTTGGCGCGAAGCGCTGAAGCAGAAGAAACGTCCGCACTCAACGAGTACTCTCACACACGCTTTTATTGACACGTCGCCTGGTTAAAGCACGAATGCCAAAGCGGGCGCCCCATGGCATTCGTACAGAACCGAAACCGAAACACAACAATGAGCTCGTGCAGAGGGTACGGAAAAAGTCAAGTTTAACGCGCAGTTGCATTTTTCAGCGCAGCTTAAGAAACTAGGGTCTTTAGAGTTACGTTTGTATGCATTTTCTATTAAAGGAACACACCCCTAATACTTACCTAGTGATGTTGCGCCTCAGATATGCGTAATGTTTGATTTTTGATCGACAATCTACACAAGTATGAATCTAGTCAGCCGTTCAAGATGGCTGGCCCTTGGGCAAGTGGTTCAACTTTGGCCGAGTGGCTGAATCCAGTGACGTGCGACAAACAGAAAGACAGACAGACAGACCAAAATTTCTGCGTTTAAGTATCCCAAGGAAAGACTATCGTCTTTAAAAAAGCATGCCTCTAATGCCCTCTGTAATCTAAACGCGAAGGCACACGGAGCACATAAAAGCCTCAATGACCTGTGCAGACAATCTCGGAGGCTGTGACGCGTCTCTGAAGGTTTATTCTGACCTAACAAAAGTGTTTTTCTTACACCGTGATTTTGACAATTTTGGCGGTGTGGCGCTCATGCCCACGCTTGCGTTCCCGCGCCCGCACATGCTTGGCGCGTCTTCCGTGACAGCGCGGACAGCACCTCGTCGTACCTAGGCGGTAGTGTACGTTCGTATCAATTGTCGCCGGGTGAAAATTGGTTTGCAACAACCGTACTCCATTACATTGCAGGCCAATGGGCCTTGGCGGGAACCAACGAAAAATTCGTATCACACCGAAATTCGTATGAACTGTGATCGTGTCACCGAGGTTTCCGGTGTGTTTGTGGTGCACCCACACACACACACACCACACACACACACAATATATATATATATAATATATATATTGTATATATATATATATATATATATATAGCCTCGATGCTCACCGGAGCCGAAGACTACCGCGGGTTCAGGCTTAGCGAGCCACAGGGCCGCGTCTACCGTTGCCTGCTTATTTAGCGCACCGCTCCGCGCGTGCTCAGCTAGCAAAGGCGTTGAGCGCCGCGCGGCATAAACACAGTGTTCGAGATAACATACAAACACTTTATTTGCCTTCGGCGGCAACCCACCAACACACACACAGTACACATCCGCTCCCGGGGCACGGGGAAGCAAAGGGCTTCCACGCGGACATACACCAGGGGAACCGCCAGCACGTCGCAGCTGGCAATGGCGAGCTTTGACACGCCGCTCGGGAAAATGTCCCCGTGGCTATGCTGCGCACTCTCGCGATGACCACTGGCCTGGTCGCGGGAGTTAGGGCAATCTCCGTACGCATGGGCCTCCGGCAAGTGCGGCTCGGCGTGGTACGACCGCGCACGAGCACTAGGCACCGCTCTTTGGCTTCACGTACGAACCGGAGCTAACACTGAGGTAAACGCCTGCAAGGATGCCGAGGCACCCAGGCAGGCTACAGTCCAGCGATTCCCAAAGGGGACGTTGGACCGGAAAGAAATACGTGCTTACCCAGCGGCGTCCGAGGAGAGAGAGAGTTCGTCCCGGCGTGCACGCGCGTCCGTCACGCTCCCAGACCGGCTCCCAGACCGCGTGCAGCGCCACCACGAAAGCCGGCGCGTAGCATAAGATGGCGCCACTTGCTGTCGCGGGAGAACGGGAGAGGGAAAGGATTCGCGGAACGGCGAAATGCCCGCGCAGTGGCTTCGGGCGCGCCTCGAATCCCCACATCCTCCTCTCCTTAAATTACCCTACACCGGTCTGCAAAGGCAGCCGGTCGTCGCCCATGCACGCAAAGGCGTCATGCAATGAGCAACAGCTAACCTCAGCCCAGGCCCACAACTGCTGCTAATTCCTCTACAAATACAAAAGGAAAAAAAAATAATAATGACACAATACCCTTGAAATACACTATACTATACAATATGGTGCTACGGAAGGGGGTAAAAGAAATTAAGACGAGTGTTTGTGATGCTTACACGGGAGAGCGTCCACGGCGCGGAGGGGAGGCGGCGCGTAATGTTGTTGGCCAGAGTGCGAGGCAAGAGGCCTGTTTGATGTCCGCATGCCCGGAACGGGCTCACCTTCGGCTCGTCGATCTAGTCGACGACAGACCCGCGAGTCCGACGAACGCCGCCTCGGTGGTGGTTCGGAGGTCCCGAATTCCCGGCTGGATGACCAAAGACCTCGCTGGGACAGTGAGGTCTGCTGTAATCCTAACGCCAAACCAAATTGGTTGCAAGGCGTCCCGGCATCGGCAGAGAGCCGGCGCAGCTGCCACATCAGCTAGCCGGCGCAGCTGCCACATCAGCTAGCCTCGCGCAGCAGCCGTGAGGCAGACGGCAGCATGGCTTCTCGCACGCGACGGCCGAGACAAGGACACAGCCGGGCGGTCCGCCTGACGTCAGCAAGTTCCCGAACACCTCCAGGGTCCACGGCGATATAGGGTGAAGGTGGTTTCCTATGGTGTCGTCACCACGCCGCACACTTCCAGGGCACGCACAGATCCACCACGCACGTACACACACACACACACACGCACACACAGCTCCGAAGACGGGCTTCTCCCAGCGCGCCACGCGATGGAAGGCGCGTAGCGTCCTTTGTACCTCTCCCCCGCATAAGCACCAGTATTGACGACCCCTTCCGCAGGCAAAAGAAAAAAACACGGCGAAAAAGTAAACACAACAACATTACACTCCATATGCGAAAAAAATACGAGAAACACATCAGGTATAAAATGAACACTCAAACAAAAAAAAATAGCAGCAAACTGGGCGGGGCCCACTTCTTTGCGAGCACAGGCCGTAAAGAAGTTAGGCAACTGAGGCTAGATAGCAATGTGAGGGCCTTCGGTTGCGGAAATAAGTCCGCCATCCGGTGCGAAATCACTAAGGTGACCACTTCCTCAGATTATACCGGTGCGTGGTCCGAATGCAGTCCGCCGTCCCGGGTGTGCCCTGTTGCTTGCGCGCAGTGCCACTGGGCGCTGGCGGGAGCTCGTCAGACCTCGCGCAAGCAAAGGCTTCAGGTCTGCGATGTGGGCACGGCTGAGTTTTCCCGAAAGGGGATCTTTCAGCAAGTACGCGAGCGGAGTCCAAGCTTTCTCCACTCGGTACGGACCAAGCCACTTAGGAGCGAGCGAGGCTGAGAACCCCTTGCTCGCGTCGCTAAGAGCGTGGTTGCGCTTCGGGACAAGATCACCTACCTTAAATGAAAGATTTTCCGGTCATACTGGGCCTTCTGCGCAGCCCTGGCCGATGCCAAACTCTGCCTTGCTCTACTGAGAGCTCGACAAAGCCTGTCCCAAAGCTTTGATGCGTAAGCAGAACAGTCTGCTGGTGCTTCCTCGTCTCCGAGCTGGCATTGCATGACACTGGTCACCGGATTTGCCAACACCCTTCCGAAGTTGAGGAAAGCAGGAGAGAGAGCGACTCTCGGAGGTTCAGATTGCGAACGCGAGCTCACTCAAATGGTCTGCCCAGTCTTTTTGACTTTCGGCAAAGGCCGCCAACATCGGTTTGAGCGTACGATTGGTTCGCTCCGTCAAATTGGACTGGGGATGGTAGGGCGAAGTGGTGCAGTGATTAATTCCTAGGGAACGGCACGTATCACCAAACACCCGAGCGGTGAAATACGACGCGTTGTCGGTAATCAGTCTTTCCGGAAAGCCGAACCGACAAAACACTTCCTGCAGCCTCTCAAGCACCGCTCGCGCTGTCACCTTCCGAAGCGGAAACAATTCCACCCACTTCGAAAAATGATCCACGACTACCATCAGATGTATGAACCCCTGCTTGCTTCTGTGGAACAGCCCCATTAGATCGCAGGTGGCTACTTGCCACGGACGCTCACTGACAATCGGTTTCATCAGGCCGGGCGGCTTGCCACCCCTTGATTTCACCGCTTGACAGACATGACAGGAACGGCAATAGCGGAAAATGTCACGCTTCATGCCAAGCCAGGTCACAGTCTTGCTCAGTTTTGCAAAAACTTTGGAGCTACTCAGGTGACCGGCCATGGGTTCGTCGTGAGAGGATCGCAACAGTGCGGCTCTCAGACTTTTGGGCATAACCACCTTAAACGGGTCCACGGACTCCTCATCGGTGGCTATGTATTTCAGCAGGAGCCCGTCATGGTCCAGCAAGTATGTATCCGCGCGGGACCCAGCGACACACGCCGGTTCCCGTCCCCCTGCGCCCGCCGCACTACCAGCAGCGTCACGGCGCTCCGTCTCTCTGAGACCGTCGCTCAACTCGCGACAAAACGGATGATCTTGCTGGGCCTTGCCTGCTGAAAGCGATTCCCATTCTTCCAAAGGGGAGCCTGGCATCGTTTTTTACTCAGGACTGCAGCCATCGCTGCCGCTTGCGTCGGCGTCATGGGTTCGCTTACGTGTTGCTCACCCTCTTGCCCGTGTCGCGGCGCGCTGCTTGCCTGGCTCGCGGAAAGGTTCGCTCGTCGGCGCACTCACCCTTCTCTCCACTCGGCGGCTCGGCCGCCGTTTCGCCCCCGACGCTTGCTTGCGCAAAGGCACCGCTAGCGGTTGTCGCACCAGAATCCAGGCTCCCGGTAGACACTGGGGCACGAGATAGCGCGTCAGCTACCACGTTAGTGCTTCCCCTTCCGATACTGCACTGAAAAGTCATAATGCTGTATTAGGAGAGCCCAGCGCGCCAGCCTGCCCGCAGGCCTCACGGAGCCGCATCAGCCAGCTTAGCGCGCTGTGATCTGTTGCACCACGAACTTCGTCCCATCCAGGTAGACATCAAACTTCCCGCAGTGCAAACACGATGGCGAGACACTCCCTTTCGGTCACGGAAATAATTCTTCTCCGCGGGTATCAACGAGCGGCTGGCAAAGGCCACGGCCGCAACACGCCATCGTATTCCTGTAGGAGAACTGCTCCTAATCCCAGATCGCTCGCATCAGTCTGGACCACGAACGGTCTGGTCAGGTCGGGGAGCTTGAGCTGCGCTGTCTCCGCAATTGCGCTAGACAGACGGCAAAACGCCTCTTGCTGCTCAGATCCCCATCGCCACTCAGCGCACTTACCCAAGAGCTTGGTCAAGGGCGCCTGCACTCGAGCACAGGACGGAATGAACGACCGGTAAAAGTTGGCCATTCCAAGAAAGCGGCGCAGGCCGCGCACGTCCTTGGGCACGGGGAAATCGAGGATTGCTCGAAGTTTCTCCCTGTCGGGCTCAATGGAGCCTTCGCCCAGCGTAAACCCAAGTAACTGAACTCGAGTCTGCGCTAAATTGGGCTTTCGCGGGATTTAACGTCGTCCCGGCAGCCCTCACCCTCCCGAGCACATCGGCAACATGGGCCAAATGCTCTTTGAAGGTTTGTGAATAAATCACGATGTCGTCGAGGTAGCACATGCAGTATGACCACTTTGCTTCCCCGAGGACGCGGTCCATGAGTCTCTGAAAAGTCGCAGGAGCATTGCAAAGACCAAAGGGCATACGAGTGAACTCAAACAACCCTCTGTGGGAGGTGAACGCGGTCTTGCACCGGTCACGCTCATCCATTCAGACCTGTAGGTAACCTTTGGAGGCATCTAACGTGGTGAAGTACCGCGCAGTGCCGAGGTTTCCTACGATGGAGCTAATTGTGGGGAGCGGATAGGCATCCTTACGAGTCACTCCGTTCAGACGGCGGTAGTCTACGCACAGGCGATGACTGCCATCTTTCTTAGGCACCAACACAATTGGAGACGCCCAGGCGCTGGACGAACGGCGAACAATGCCAGCTGAAAGCATATCGTCCAGCAAGCCGTCGATAACCTGCCTCTTGGCCAGGCTGACGGGCCTGGGGTTACACTTCAAAGGAAGCGCGTCGCCAGTTTCGATCGCGTGGCTCACCAACTCAATAAAGACCGGCTGATCGGTGAAGAGCTCGTCGTACTCGCGTAACAGTGCCGACA
Source organism: Rhipicephalus sanguineus (assembly GCF_013339695.2). Classification (NCBI taxonomy): domain Eukaryota; kingdom Metazoa; phylum Arthropoda; class Arachnida; order Ixodida; family Ixodidae; genus Rhipicephalus; species Rhipicephalus sanguineus. Next base: position 51,178,262 of record NC_051181.1, read on the forward strand.
AACGAGCCTTCTGTGTATCATCCAAATGAGTCGCACAGGCGGTCAAAGGATGCGGAGCCTCTGCGTGTCGTGCCGCTCGATCCCGATGGGGATTTTGAGCCGACGAGCGCATAGCGCAGGGGCCTGCCCCCGAACTTTGCACGCGACACGGTTCCGACGCCTCTACTGCACAGGCAGTTGTATACGCCGGCGGGCTGATGAACGGCTTGAGCTGGGAAAAAGGTCCGTCGCGATAGCCACCATTCGCGACGTCCACAACGATACCGGTTTTTAGGAGGAAGTCCCGACCGAGAATCACAGGGACACTGAGCCCTGGAAGATGAACGAAACGCGTGCGTCTCCTTCGATCTCCCCATGTGACAGTCAACCTTGCGGCGCCAGCCGACTGGGCCACGCCTTTCGCGAGGGTGAATGTCGTGCGGCTGTCCCGCAAGCGCACCGAGTGCTTCCGCAAGTGGGACAAAACCTGTTCGCCAAACAACGAAGCGCTCGCGCCCGGTGTCTAGCAACGCCGAAAATTCGCGGCCGGCAATAATGACCGAAATAAACGGCGCGTGCGCACCAGCAAGACTGCTTGCCCGGTACGCAGAGGGGAGAAGCAAGGGTTCGGCCGCTCGTGCCTTCACGAACGACCCGCGCCCCCGTTCCCTGCCTCACAGGAGGCCTAGATACGGGACACTCCCTCGCTATGTGCCCTCGCTCGCAGGCAGCGGAAGCAGCGCAATCCGTCCCGGGAAAGGGAAGATGCGCCGTCGCGGCCCCGCTCCCGCGGAGCAGCAGCCTCTAGCGGCAGGGGTCGGTTCGCCTGTTGATCAAAGGATCTGTTATGACGAGCGCCACCCTACCGATGCGCTGGGTCGGATAGCGTCCCTGCTCGCGCGCGTCGAGTTGCGGTGCAGCACAGGCTGCTGCGCGCCTCGCGTACGCGTAGGGATCTAAAGCGCGATCGCTCAGCTCCCAACTGTGCCCGCTTCTAGCGGGAGCCGCAAAGGCAGCTCCGGCAGGCTGTTGCCGTTGGGGAAAGGGTACGGCCCCTCCCCATGCGCAGCGTGGTTCAAGGGCCTCGCTGGCTGGCGGTGGCGGGCGATAGGCGCGCGCGGCGAGAATGTCGCCTTGAATGCGCTTCGCCTCAGCGGCCAATCCCTCTAGATCCCGGAAGCGACTGCCGCGCAGGTACGCCGAAAAGGTCGGATGCGCCTGCCTAATCACCCGTTCGACGCGTTCCTCGTTCGAAGCTCTGGGCTCAGCGATAGAGATAGAGAAAAGGTCTTCCATCGCGCGTACGTACTCCTGAAGCGACTCATCAGGAGCTTGCGTGCGGAGCTCGAGCTCGCACCGCATCCTACTCGTAGTCAGCGGGTAAGAATTCGCGCAGGAAAGCCGCGCGGAACTCATCAAGGGTTGCTGCTCGGTGGCCTGAAAGCCGATACCACCTAGCCGCCGTGTCAGTCAGTGCAGCTGGGACGACGCGTCCGAGCACCTCCTGATCATCCAAACCCAATGCTCTCTGATAGCGTGACAGAGAGTCAAGGTAATCTCGGGCGCTGAGCAGATCACCGTATCCGCTGTAAGTGGGCACAGGCAACATAACAGCGGGGTGAGCGCGTTTTGGAACAGCCGAAAGCGTTTGTACAGCTCCCGAGAGCGCTTGGATCATTTGGGCGGCATTTTGCAGCAGCGTCTGTGCACCCGCTTCAAAGGAAGTTGTGGGAGCATGCGCGGCGCGATGGAGCGATGGGGAACTGTCTCCAAGCTCGATAAGCGGCGCGGTTTCAAAAGGGATACCGGCCGGCGTCGCGCCACTCTCGGGGAGCGCCTGTCGTTGTTCACAGCCGCCGCTTGGGGCAGCCTCTCGTGAAATGGCTAAGCCGCTTGCGGCTAGCGGTACAGACGCATGCTCGAAGTGAGCTTGGCTGCTTGCTTGCATAGCAGCCAGCGGGCAAAAGTCGGTGACGGCTGAGGCCGCGTTTCCAACCTGCGCTCCGTAAGCTCCGTTGGGAGCCGATTGGGAGCGATGCGACATGGAACTGCCGTGCATTCCAAAGGGAGCAGTAGCGGTCCACTTTGCCCGTGTGCACTGTTCGGGTTGGGCAATGGCCCCGTTCCCACAACACGCTACATCTCCACTGGGAGCTGGTACATAGCGCCTCGCATCATCCCCACTGGGGGTTGTGACAGGGGAGGGTGCTGGATTCTGCCCGAAGGGGGCACTGGCCCTGTTCTCGAGCAAAGCGGTATCTGCTAAAAACGACAGCGGACAAAACTCACGCCTAGCAGACATAACGCGGGTAACACGGCGAGCCTGATTCGCAAAGGCGTGCTGACTCGGCTAAGTCTAATCAAAGGCTTAATGAGCCTTTGATACCGTGTTGGGCGCCAGTGTGGTAGCCTCGATGCTCACCGGAGCCGAAGACTACTGCGGGTTCAGGCTTATCGAGCCACAGGGCCGCGTCTACCGTTGCCTGCTTACGTTTAGCGCACCGCTCCGCGCGCGCTCAGCTAGCAAAGGCGTTGAGCGCCGCGCGGCATAAACACAGTGTTCGAGATAACATACACACAAACACTTTATTTGCCTTCGGCGGCACCCCAACACACACACAGTACACGTCCACTCCCGGGGCACGGGGAAGCAAAGGGCTTCCCACGCGGACGATACACCAAGGGGAACTGCCAGCACGTCGCAGCTGGCAATGGCGAGCTTTGACACGCCGCTCGGGAAAAGGTCCCTCGCGGCTATGCTGTGCACTCTCGCGATGACCACTGGGCCTGGTCGCGGGAGTTAGGGCAATCTCCGTACGCGTGGGCCTCCGGCAAGTGCGGCTCGGCGTGGTACGACCGCGCACGAGCACTAGGCACCGCTCTTTGGCTTCACGTACAAACCGGAGCTAACACTGAGGTAAACACGCCTGCAAGGATGCCGAGGCACCCAGGCAGGCTACAGTCCAGCGATTCCCAAAGGGGACGTTGGACCGGAAAGAAATATGTGCTTACCCAGCGGCGTCCGAGGAGAGAGAGAGTTCGTCCCGGCGTGTACGCGCGTCCGTCGCGCTGAATTTCGCGGCTCCCAGACCGCGTGCAGCGCCATCACGAAAGCCGGCGCGTAGCGCAAGATGGCGCCACTTGCCGTCGCGGGAGAACGGGAGAGGGAAAGAATTCACGGAACGGCGAAATGCCCGCGCAGTGGCTTCGGGCGCGCCTCGAATCCCCACTATATATATATATATATATATATATATATGCTATATGGTATCACTGAAATGGATTTATTTTTAAATCAGCACCGCTTGCCCATCGTCGGAGCACCCCTTAACCACCATCGGAGCTGTTATATTCGTCAGAAGAAGCAGCACTGTCTTCTGAAGACAAGTGTCTTCCATGCCATCCAGCGAGTTGCCATCACGACGAGGCCCATTCTTCCATCGTTGAGTGCACGTTTCACGGCATCGGTCAGGCAACTGCGAAACTCATTGAAGACCAGCAGGCTGCGAGGACACAGTACTGCACCTGGCTGTCATTTCCAGACCACTTGTATTCATTCAAGCATCATGGCATGTAACCTTTTTGTTCACGCAAACGACAACGCCGGGTGGGAGCGCATCCTTCATCGTCTTCACCTTCTTTTGAAAATGATGAAGGGTGGCAGCTTACTGCTATCTGCTGTGCAAGCCAGCATGACTGTGAAGCACAAGTGCTCGTTGCCAGTGGACAAGAGCTTGACATCCTTGGCCCCGCACTCCGTGATCGTGATCGACGAAGGCATGTCAAACCGCACGGCGGTTTCATCAGCGTTGCTAATTTGCCCCATCATGTAGTTATTCTCCTCCTGAAGCCGGATCACGAAGTGCTGGAAGTTCACAAGCTTGTCCTCGAACTCCTCCGGCAATTTTGACAGATGGATGTGTGCCGGCGGAGAGAAAATCCTTTGCATCTCATGAATCAACGCACCCAGGAGTTTGGTGCATCGAACTCTTCTGTTGAGAGCCCTGCTTCTCGAGGAAGCTCCACGGTATTCACGGTCACTGGCAGCGAGTGCGCACGAACCTCCCGCACGAAGTCCACAAGCGTATCTTCAAGCTGCGGATGAACCTCACTGGGCCCTTGAAATGACATTTTCCGCTGGTTGCACTGCTGCAGCTTGCCTTTCTGTGCTCTTCAATAACGTATGCTTTTTTCTGAAACGCCAAAGTGGCGCTGAGTGGCCATGTTGCCATCTGCTTCGGTGAACTCAACAACATTTAGCTTAAATGCAGCTAAGAACTGTCTGCTCGTGCCGCTACTCATCTTCAATGAATGAAAAAAAAAATGAATACAAAAAAACGCCAGGCCTGCGCTGAAACTGCAGCACAGTCACAGCGAAAGCAGAAAGAGCGGCGTTTCTAGAGCCCGCTGTAAGATCTCTTGGGGCTACAATACAAGTACACTAGAAAGGTACCCACTACGCCATAAATCACAATTTTTGTGAAGTTGGGAAGCACCTACTAAGCCATTATTCGTCAATCTGCGGAGAAGCGAGGCACCAGCTACACGTCTGTAAGGCATTATGTGTACTTTGTTGAAGCAACGACTGATGACAATGAAGAATTATGGCTCAGCCCTTTGTAATGGGTTGGAAGCTTTAAACGGCCCACCAGTTATGTAATTTGCATTGGGTGATGCCTGGTCGCTATTTCCCTCTCCCGTCATGCTGTATAACATACGTTGACGTGGGAGAGAGACGGGAGGGGGGGGGCGAAGAACTTTACTGAGACCCCGAGGAAATGGATCATGCGCTTATGGGCTTCCTTGGCAACCAATACAAGTGCACTCGCGAGGAACCCACTATGCTATAAATCATTGTAATTTTACTGAGACCCCGAGGAAATGGATCATGGGCTTATGGGCTTCCTTGGCAACCAATTAAGGTGCACTTGCGAGGAACCCACTACGCTCTAAATCATTGTAATTTTACTGAGACCCCGAGGAAATGCATCATGCGCTTATGGGCTTCCTTGGCAACCAATACAAGTGCACTTGCGAGGAACCCACTACGCTATAAATCATTGTAATTTTACTGAGACCCCCAGGAAATGGATCATGCGCTTATGGGCTTCCTTGGCAACCAATACAAGTGCACTTGCGAGGAACCCACTATGCTATAAATTATTGTAATTTTTGAGAATTAGGGCAGCAGGCACTGTGCCATTTTTCGTCATTCTACGGAGAGCCATGGTACCTGCTAAACGCATGTAAGGCATTATGCGCACTTTGTTGATGCTGTGCCTGATGACGGTGAAGAATTATGGCAGAGCCCTTGGTAATGGGTGGGAAGTATTCAACAACCTACTCGTTGCGCAATTCGCATTGTGTGACGCTTGGTACTTATTTTACTCTTCTACCACGCTATATTGCACATGCTTATGTGGTTCCTTTCCGACATGAAGCCTGTATAGGACCTTTTTGCAAAGCAGCTTCAAGCACCGGCATGGCTCAGAGGTTGAATACTGGGCTCCCACGCAGAGGGCCCAGGTTCGAACCTCGTTCCATCCTGGAATTTTTTATTATTTCGTTTTTTTTCTTATTTCGAGCGATACTGGTTACGGACACCGGCGGCGGCAGCGGCGGCGGCGGACAACTACGGCGCCAAAAGCGGCCGGTGAAAAGATCTCGTAACAGCTTTCGCTGTAAAAAATCAACGCAGCGTTGATTGGAGCGGAAAAACTCGGGAACAGATCGGGAGCACAGCACGAACACACAAAACAAACAGGGAGACTAAATAAATATGCCTGCTATCGGATTTGGACGTGGATATGAGCAAGTGTGGCTTTTGACATACATGCACGCCTCATGTTGCCAGACAGCTACTCACTATCAGCTGAACACTGCTATATAAGACGAGGGGTGACTTTAGCTTGTTGTTTTAATGAAAGCATCTCGTCTTATATTCCATTTTATACTGTATGTATGCATGTGGAGTGATACTGACAGTGTTAAGATTATGAGATACGAAATTATCTCCTGGACTGTGCAGCTGGGGTGAGCAGGGCGGTGGCCACAACCACCCGGGACCAAGGGACGCAGACGGGAGCACGGCCGCCCGTACTGGTGCGCCGACTGCTGGGCAGAGCACGAGCACGGCGGTTCACGCGCCTCTCTCTGCGACGACAGCAGCAGCAGCAACATCCGCAGGGGCGGAAGCAGGAACGGTCGCCGGCAAAACCCGCCGGAGCGGTAGGACGATCGGGCGAAGCTCCGGGCTCGTCTCCTCCAGTTGCCGAGGATTGGCAGCGCTGGCAGAGCTGTTGCGTGGCATCCATGCTGATGGTGCCAGTGGAAGGCAACAGCACGCCTTCTGGAGGGGAACCGAACCAATCACCGTCCTTGTCCATCAGGAGTGAGTAGTTTTCCATTTCCTATTTCATTTTTATTTCTGTAAAAAACATTCAGGGCCCATCGGGCAAGGGCTGTGTTTTTTGGCAGAATGTAACATTGATTCCATTTGAGTTTGCATTTGATGTACTATGTACATCAAATATGTAAGAATCTATGTACTATGTACTATGTAAGAATCTTGGTGAGCAGGGAATAGCGGTGATGCTGTGGGAAAGGCCATTCCAGTGTTTTGCTGCCCTGGAAAGAAATAAAGAATAAGATATTTCAGTATAGGCAAGTAGTGACTGAGAGTGGACGACCAGTGTGATGAGATAAGCGAGTTGCATGGACAATCTGATTTAGCGCAAGATTGAAAAACATGTAGAGCCGTGGCAAACAAGGCGGACTGCCACCTTGTCGGAAACTATGTCGTGTTTATTCTGTCCAACAAAGTGTGCGCATGGCATGTGCTGGATGTGATGAGGGTGGTAGAGACGAAAAAAAAAAGAGAAGGTGAGAGCTCTACGTTGTGTGGACGTGTCCAGGAAAGCCTGGACCGCCTGGTTGCTGGTCCTCACAAATATTCGTCACGGGGCTCCTGTCGGACATGTCGAACGTGGAGTTGTTTATGGCAGGGATGGGGTACACTGTCACCATGCTGCTACAAGCTTATAGAAGAGAAACAGAGATTTAATGCGAGTAGCTGTGGCTGTGTTACACCAATGAAAACATTGCGTTATGAGCAGTTGTCGACATACACTGTAACACCGATTGAAGACAGTGTGTATGCACTGAATATAATTGGAGTTGATGTTGAAAATTTCGTGTGGAAGACAACGAAAGATGTTAGAGGATATAACACGAACACTGTCAGCAGGGCTAGTCGAGCAAGTTTGTGGATACTCATGTTGGAAATTCAGTGCAGGAGCTAATAAAAATGGTCAAACCTGGTAACAATTTTGTCAAGTCCACCTAAAAAATATCCTCATTACATGCAGTATTTATTGCACGCATACCCTGCGCTATCTGCAAAAAAGTTTTGGGATCGAGTCTCCGTGCAGGAAATGCAATCGTGATGATAGCCCAGCGAGAAGCCTCTGTCAGTTGTGATGACCCGTTTTCATTTGCCTTGTCACCACATAACACGTGAAAAATGGTAGATTATAAATGCACTTTACACTATTGTCATTGTGCACCTGTTCAATCTGGGTGAACAGGCAGCTTAGGCAGATTATTATTTTGCCAAAGGTGACTGTGATGCTATCTTTAGTGCGATCTCGTCACTACCGGCCACACATTAGCAAATTTTTCATACTGAGTAACACTGGAAAAACCATTGCAAGGAGCATATCGTATAGTCTTTCATAGCTGTGAATGTAAAAGCATCAACCAGTGCAACATAAAAATTAATGCTTTACAGTAAAAGCTCGTTAATTCGGATTTCACGGGACCGGAAAAAATGTCCGAATTAACCGAATGCCGAATTAACGAATGAACAGGAAAAACATTAAAATCAAGTTGGCGAAGCATACCTTTATTTGCTGAAGTATTTTGTAATGGTCGTCTGCGTTTTCACGCAGATTCCGGCTTACATTACAATTTTTCTTAACTTTTCCAAATGGCCAACAGCACGCAAACTGTTGGAAGTGCTCAGGCAAACGCCCTCTAATATCAAAAGCGCCTCCGAGACTTCCCGTGAGGTGCGATGAGGTCACGACATCATTAATAATTTCTTGATCGGGCAGGAGACCAGTCGTTGCGACACAATCATCAATCGCGATGTAGTCCTGAAGGGTCATATCTGTGGGAAGGACAGCATTGAAGGTCGGGCAGTCACCGTCGGTGGACTCGGCTGACACCTCGTCGATGCCACCGTCGGCTACTGCCGCATACTCGGACCTCACATGTAAACACGGTCACAATGGGAAAAAAGAACTCCGCAAGAAGAGACGGTGCCGACACAACACAAGGGAAAATGGCGTCGGAGGCGCAGTGGAGCTAGAAAAGAAAGAAGACGCCGACGTTCGGTGACGCTGCGATCGCCCCCACTAGTTGATGACGATGGCGATGTGACTCAAGTTTCGGTTTCGCCCCAGTGGTGCCGGCGCTGCTTTATTACACATTTGTGTAGCGGCAGCCGTCAGAATTTGTCTGAATTAAGCGGTGCGGAGCCCAATTCTGACGAATTAACGAAGGTTTGGTCCCATAGATTAACATGCACTTCGGCCGGGACCAATAGAGCCGTCCGAATTATCCGAATTTCCAAATTAACGGGTGTCGAATTAACGAGCTTTTACTGTATCTGTGTTAGTAGCACCTCAAGATAACCAATTCATAATCTAAATTATTCTGCTTATTTGAAACTTGTGAAGCTGAGAAGAAGAATGTTTGGTGCACCACCACCAACAGCAGATACAGTTAAGCTTCGTTATCACGAAATTGAAGGCACGCCGCGATTTGCTCGTTATAACCAATATTTCGTTACAACCGCAGCAGGCGTTTAGTGCAAATATTATGCAGTGTACTTAGCCAAAACAAATAGCGGGCGAAATAGCATATCGCAGGCAGGCGTGCCGCAACCGTGCACACTGTGTGCACCGACTGTGTGCCGTGTGCAGTGAGAGGAATGCTGGAATGACTTTGCGAGCGCAGCAGCGTGCGCATGGCGCACTGTCCAGCTTTATGCGCATTGCTGGAGGATGCTGGTGGGAGTTTTGAACTGCTAAATACAGTTGTCACGTTGCACACTGTAGTGACATTGGCACGAAATTTCATTTCCGAACAAAACTTGTTCGTTATATCCCGTTACAGGCAAATTTTACCTCGTTAAGGCGATGTTTTCAGTACATTGGTTTCTATGGCGACTTTCAAGGGGCATTACGATTTGCTCGTTATATCCAATATTTTGTGATAACCCATCTCGTTTTAACTTTATTCCTAAATGGCTGTGGTTACAATGGCTGTGCCAACCCTATCACCATCTCCTGCACTGATGCAACACCCAGCAAAACAAACTACACAATGCTTAAAAATTAGTTTGAAGCGCACCGAAGACACGGATCAAAGGCAGTGGACAGAACAGTACTTACAGGATAGGACAGTGCTTACTCGCGCTGTCCTGTCAAGTTCCTTTGTCAGGGTTTCGGTGCACCTCAAACTAATTTTTAAACATGAACATCTACCAGGTGGCCCAACTTGCCATCTCTTTGAAACTACACAATGGCTGACACTGTGAACCATGGTGTTCTTTGGAACTGTGAGTTTATGACTGTACCCATTGCATGGATCACTACCACCATAACAAAAAAATTGAAGCAGCTTCACTGACCTAACGTCGCGAGGGCTGGTTAAATAACGGAGCTGCTGGCATCACAATGCAAGGCGTGGTCTGCCTCGTTACAAGCAAGGTCATACATATTTTCCTCCTGCTCTCCCAACCAAATGCCTTTCACAAAGTCTTCCTTTGTCTCTTTCTTTTTATCTCTCTTTTTTTTCTTTTTTTTTCTCCCTCTCTTTCTTTCTCTGTTTTTCTCCCTGTTGCACATGCACTTTTGCTGTGTACTTCATTTTTAATGCACCGATGGTGAGTAGTGGGGCTTGTCCTATTTCTGTGGCACATACCCACTAGGAAACTGTGAATGATGGACCCTCTGGAATTCATCTTGACTTTAAACAGCTCTGCTGTTAAGTTGCCATCAATCACAGTTTCATCTGCAGCAGATGCGGCGCGCGGCACCCAGTTGTTTTGTTTCGACTCTGGGTGTGTAGGCCGTGTACGTGCCTTTAGAACTGTGTGTGTGTGTGTATGCAGCTTATGATTGCATTGTTGGTGACCACAGTTTCATCTGTAGCAGAAGTGACACTCTGTAGCTTCGTTTTAACACGGTGCAAAGAGCATGCAATGTCACAAAGCTGAAACATGGCAGAAGCTGTTGAAGGTGAAGAGCGTCTCAGCGATGGTCCGCATGCTGGCATAAAACTCGCTTGCTAACTCACGATGGATGATCAGTCTGTTGCCAGCCATTTTGCCAGTGAAAAAATTATCGTCACATGCACATGGTGGTCGGTGGTGGCTGTACGTGATGAGGGAGGTGTGCAGCGCACATTTCGGATAAATTAAGACAGGGAGGTCTTGCGCCACACTTGCACAGTGGATGAAGTCGTGAATGACCAAAATTGCAGTTTTTACTCTGCTCTTAAGTGCAAATAAGGACAGGATTTGCGTATTCATCCAAAAAATGAGAGAGTATTGATGTAATGCACACTTGTTTGTTGTTTCCTGGACTCTTTTGATAATTGGGCATTCATTTATTCCGGCATTTTTCTGCTCCTGTGAAAGCCGAATCAGTGAGCTTTTACTGTTAAAGTGAATCAGCTGCTTGTGACTAAGTTGGCAATGGGCCTGTGGTGCGTGCAGGTCATGAATCAAGCTCCCAACTGCTGGATGCCATTCGTCCATGCTCCGTCGAGCTTCTCCGCCTGACAGAGAAGGAAATCGTTCGGTGGCAGCATCGGCGAGAGCCGGAGGGTCGCCGGAGGTGGAGTCTGCGGGATCTGGACAAGCCCGGCCAGAGTGTTGCTGCCCCGGACATGTCCGAACCCAAGAAGCAACGCCGGAAACGTGGTCTTTCGACGGACAGCAGTGCCAGTTCACAACGAAGTGCTTCGGCTGGCAGAAGACGTGCTGCCCCTGTGAACTCTGTGTTGCCTCGCTCTGAGCGATTTACAAATCTGGAAGCCCGCTCAGTGGAGCCAGCTCACCGGACTCGTCGTGTTTCTTACAGCTCTGCGTCGGAGGACGGCCAGATGTTGAACAAACATGCAAATTCCAGGACTGGGAAAGCCAGCAAAAGAGTTAAAGTGGCAGCTGAATCTTCCACCAGTGACCGGACATTAAGAGAGAGGGAGGCGGGTGAGAAAGCTGATAAGGGTCAGGCTGGGGAAGCTGTGACAGACGCTGGAAATGATGCAGAGTCTCCAGCCTTCTCTGCGGCTGTGGCTACTGCCGACCTCGGCACGGAGCTTAGTGTACCGCCTGTTGAGAAACGTGTTTCACATTCACGAAGAGAAAGAAAGCTGTCGTCAAAGCGTCACCTTGCAGTTGAAGTAATTGAATCTGTACCCAATTCTGACGCGTCATCATCATCATTGTCACCAACGTCACACCTTGTAAACAGGTCCAGTGATCCCGAAGGGAGTACCAGCAGGCCATCTATCATCTGTCGGATCCGGATCCAAGGAAAACACGGAGTAATCTCTACCACCAGCACTCGGCCTCGTGTGGTTGGCTTTGTCAGTCCCGACAGGTCGACAACAGAAAGCCGTGTTGCGGATCTCGGTAGCCCTCCAACGTTTGGTGCTAGTGAATCGTCGAGCAGCACCGTTGTTGAAACCCAGATGTCAGATGGGTCTGTGCCTGCTGCCACACCTTTGAGCTCTGAGGTGACAAATCTCAGTGAGTCGTTGAAGGTCAAGGTTTCTAAGAGGAATCAATCAAGCTCTGCAACACCTGAAGCAACAGAAACACGGTTAAAAAGTCCTGAACGAGCTTACTCATCAACAGAACCTCTTGCCACGCACTTGAGCCCCGAGGTGGTAGATCCTGTCGAAGTGTTGAAGCGTAAGGTTTCTAAACAAAGTAGGTCAAGCATTGTGACTCCCGAAGCATCTGTTGTGCATTTTGAAAGCTCTGAAGCAACCCATATGTCAGATGCTTCATCACTTGCCACGCCTTCAAACTCTGAAATGGCAGACTCGGGTGTTGCATTGAGGCGGCCCAAGAGGTTGAGGAAGGGCCAATCAAGCTCTGTGACACCTGAAGCACCTGTCACGCAGTCGGAAAGCTCTGAAGTTGTCCGTGCGGTGGACTCTTTGGAGTCTGCTGCCTCACCTTCAACCTCAGAGTTGGCAGATCCTGGTGCTACTTTGAGGACGAAGTCGTCTAGAAAGGGCAAGTTGAGTGACATGACCCCTGAAGCACCTGCCGTACAGTTAGAAGGCTCCAAATCGGCTCCCGTGTCAGGTGCTTCAACATCTCTTGCCACACATTTGAGCTCTGAGTTGGCGGATTCTGGCGCAGCTCTGAGGCGCCCCAGGAAGAGCAAGACGAGCACCGTGACACCTGAAGCACCTGAAGCATCTGCTGTGCATTTGGAAAGTGCTGAAGCCTCTTGTGCATCGGATGCCACAACACCCCTAGCCACACCTCTCAGCACCGAGGTGGTCGACTCTGGTGGGGCTGGGCAGCCCAAGAGTTCTTGGAAGAGCAAGTTAAGAACTGCAGCATCTGACACACGTGATGTGCATTTAGAAAGCTGCAAAGCAGGTAACGTGCCAAGCACTCATGAGTCGGACCCTACAACTCTAAGCTCCGAGGTGACAGATCATAGTGCGTCATTGAAGGTCAAAATTTCTAGGAGGAGCAAGTTAAGCATCACAAAACCTGAAACACCTGCTGCACATCTGGAAAGCTCTGAAGCAGCCCACATGCCAAATGCTCCTAACCCTGTTGCCACACCTTTGAGGTCTGACACAGAAGATTCTGGTGTGGTGTTGAGGCCTAAGAGAACTAGGAAAAGCAAATATGGCAACGTCACAACTGAAGCACCTGGAACACATTTGGAAAGCTCTCAAGTAGTCCATGCGCCAGATGCTCCACCATCTTTTGCTGCACCCTCGAGCGCTGAGGTGGTAGATTCTGGTACAGTGTTGAGGTCTAAGAGATCCAGGAAGAGCAAGTCAAACATCACGACACCTGAGACACCTTTGGAAAGCTCTCAAGCAATCCCAACGCCAGACGTTGCAACATCTGCCGTACCCTTGAGCTCCAAGGTGGCAGATTCTGGTGCACTATTAAGGCCTAAGAGTTCTAGGAAGAGCAAGTCAAACATGGTGACATCTGAAGCACCTGAAACACAGTTGGAAAGTTCCAAACCTATGTTGAGCGATGCACCTCCTACAGCGGTAGAGCCAAAGGTCCCTGAAGCTGCTACATGTAGCTTGCCAAGCAGGAGAAACGTTCGGTCAGCTAGTGATGTTGGGCCTAAAAGAACCAGGCGAGCCTCTACCTCCAGTCCTTGTAAACCAACTGAATTCCCTGAACCCTTCACTAGTGGTCCTGCCAGCATTGGGGACATGCATGACCACCAGCTGGTGCCCCTGATGGGTGCCCAGGACGCAGCCCTAGGAACATCACAATCAAGCGGGGATGTCGATGCTATTCAGGAGCCTGAAAATGTGATGCCAGTCTCGCAGCGGGGCCGACGTAGAAGAATTGTGTCATTGTGCTCCAGTTCGGACAGCCAAGATGCAACAAACATACCATCAGACGACAGCACAGCACATTCTGAAAATGCAGTGCAAGCAACTACCAGGCATACAAGACGCCAAGCAGCAAGCTCTAAACTATCATTGAGAGATGTTAGTGCCACACGTTCAAGCAGCGCAGAGTCAGTCACAAGTACTAGTAGTTGTGAGGTGTTGTCGGGTGGGCTTACTGAGATGAGTTTACCTAAACAGGAAATTTTGAGCAAACAGGCTAGTGGGGTGGAAGAACCAAGCAGCTCGAAAGTAGTTGTAAGGCGCATGCGTTCCAGAGGGAATAGTTCCAGCGCATCATTGAGCCATAGCACTGAAAGCACGAATGCCATGGCACCGGGTACCACTTCTACTGTGCAGGGAGGGGCTAAAACTGCGCCATCTAAAGAAGCGAAAAGTCGCAGCTCATCGAGAATCTCTGCTAACAAGTTGGCTCTTAGAAGGAAGGTTCGTGAAGAAGACAACAATGAAGGCAAGCCCGGTGCTCCTGAACAACAAAATGATAACTGCCTTGTTGCTGACACTTCAGGCAGCCGCTCACCAGTCTTTGATGTTGGTGTTGCCTCTACAGCCACCACTGGCACGGTAACCTCCAATGTTTCACCATTTGATAGCGCTTCCTGCAGCACAGGTGCAAGCTTTGCCAAGCTTGTCAGCAACCGCACCACGACTAGGCTAGTAAGTTCGGGCTTACAGGTGACGAGTAGCAGCACGCCCAACGATGGGATTCCCAAACCTGGTGCCCCTGAAGCAGTCGGCCCTCACGAACGCCCAGTGTCTAGCGCACCTAGGTTGGGCACACCGTCAAGCAAGCGGGAAGTGGGAGGTCTGCCGATACGTTCGAGCAAACCGCGAAAGAAAGCAGCCCTTCCCGAAGCTCCCGACCCTCGAATACAGGAACTGCTCGTCACCTATGAGAGGCTTACTATCACAACGCCTAGTGAGCTGTCGGGTGATGACAGTGTTGGCAGCAAGCAGCCTGACGTGGCACAGCCATCCCCATCGTTTAACTTGCCTGAAGCAGCAGGAAGTGGCAACCCACCACAAACATCTCCATCAAGCAGTGGGACTGATTCTGTTCAGAAAGAAGGCTCCCAAAGATGTGAGAGTCACAGAGCGCCTGAAGCAGAGCACCTTAAAGGACTCTCAGATAGCAGCAACCTTGTTGATACAAAAGAATCTGACAGTTCTAAGTCGGGTGCATCATCCAGTACGCGTGGAGCAGCTGAGGCCAGTGGTTTGATGAAAGGTGCTGCTAAAGGAATGGAAAACAGCCCTGAATCTGTCCAGAACCTGAACCTGTCCCAAACTGTGCAGTTAGTGAGCCAGATGTGACAGACTCTGACAGACCGTCTAGCAGTGTGAATACTGCAAACAAAGACTTTGTTGCCACCGGGGGGTTGGAAACTTCCTTACTGCACCCCAAACAGCGCCAGTGTGATGATACAGCTTCTGACGTCCTCCCTGTAAGTAGTGACATTCCTATTTCTGAGGTAACCATGGCCGAACCAAACATCGAGCTTGAAGCACCTGAAGAAGCAAATGCGAGCTCAGCTGTTAGTAGTGAACTTGCAGCTGCAAATGCTTCGACAAATGCCAACTTTGATGCAGGTTTAAATGGACCCGTACCTGTTGGATCTGTGCAAGGAAACAGCTCTGTTATTTCTGTCAGCGAAGCAGAAATTTCTGAACCAATTGCTAAGCCTGGCGTTTCTGATGTGGCTCGCATCGATGCCCCTGCAGATGAATTGCTGTTGAGCTCCAGCAGCAAGAAGTTGCTGAGAACCAGTCAGCCCAGCCCATCGAGCATATCTAGTAAAGCAAGAAGAGAACCTCCTACTTCACCTGTGGGCAATGGTTTTGACAACTCAAGCTCCAGCTCCATTAATACAGCTGTTGAGCACAGCAGATTTCATGTTACAAGTCCCATCGAACAGAGTTCCTCTGAGATATTGGACAGCCACCAGGCTCTTCAGGAGTGCCCTGCTGCCGATCTTGTGACGGAGTTAAACTGGTCCATAGAGTCGGGCCAGAAAGCAACCGAAGGCTGCACTGAGAAAGCTACTGATGCGGCTGGAACACCAGAACCGGTTCCCATTCCTTGTGGGCAGAAGGGAAATAAACTCTCAGTAGCATCAAGTGATGATGTTCAACTAGAGGCTGAGTCATCATCCCATATATGTGCTGACAGCGAGCAGGCTGCAGCCGACCAGGAAAGTGCCGCTGACTCCACGAATTCGGCGGAGGTGTCATCTGCCGATGACGACTTCATATGCCTCAGCCCTGTGGTGATGAAGACTGGATCCTACTTGATGAGGTTAGGGACGACTCCATAGAGCTGTTTCCATCATCTGAAGGGAGCATTGCAGCAGAAGCAATGAAAGCTGCGGTGATGATACAAATGTTGACAACAGCGTATTGGCCTCTGAGGTGAACTGTGTTGATGTTGATGTTTGCAAGAAGGAGACTGGGGACAACATTGGTGATATTGGCAAAACAGGCAAAGACATCGTTGGTGCCAGTAGTGAAAAAAGTGTTCGTGACGATGGGTCTTGGGTGGATCCTGTCCAGCACAGTGGCAGAGAAAGTAGCAGCAAAAAAAGCATCGCAAGGGTTTGCACAGAAAGCTGTACTGGCAACAACTGTGACGCCAACTGTGGAAGCTGTGATGGAATGTGAAAAGTGTTGATGGTGCCTCTAGTGTCACTGGTGATAACTGTGTTGTAGACAGTGGTGGTGAAAGTTGTTCAGAGGCTGCAAGCAGTATGGAAACACTTCGAAATTTCTAGCGAAACCCTAGCAAATAATAGCTGTGAGGAAATTCTTCGCAACTTTGGCAGTGACAGTAGTATGATAGATGTTGGCAGTGAAAGTTTCTTGGACCCCACTGGTAGTGATAAATGTATGGAGGAGATGGCCAAGGAAGATTGTGCCAACATTACTTCTGCAGATCTTGTTCAGGACTTTGGCAGTGAAAATTGTGTTGGTGACATCGGAAGCGAAGGTGTAGAATTCATTGCAAGTGAAAACTTTATCGAAGATATTGGCTCTGAAGAAAGCATGGAGCTGTTAGCGGGACTGACTCTGAGTCCAAGCAGCACAAGAAAGCAGCTGCAGTTGGTGAAAGCAGTGATTCAAGGCAACACGAAGACACCAGTGCCATGGTGGCTGCTGCAAAATCTTTACGAGTGGTGCTTGAAAGACTGGATGATATTGATGCACGCAGTGCCATTGGAATGTTGTACTGTAAGGCCAAGAAGGCTTTAAAGTATAACAGGGCCCCTTGCAAAGTAGTCGAAATCGCCGAAAACAAGCCTGAGAGGAGGCCTGAGAATTTGCAAGCTGAGCACGCTGGCACAGAAAAGAAAGACAGAACCGTTGGCCGATCTACAGCAAGCAAGTCGCCTGTCTTTCATCGGCAGACATTGAGACCTTCCAAGTCTCTGCACAGAGACACTAGAGAACCTAGTAGTCAAGAGGACCGAGTGATCCACAAGCCCAGCACCGAAGCCCACGGGAGCAGATAGCAGTGTCCAACCTGTTTCGGCAGAAAAGGCACCTAATTCCAACCAAAAGACCTTCAAATCTTCCAAAACTTCTCACAAAGGTCTCTCAGATTCTGGAAACCAACATTCCTCGGGTGAGCCGCAGGCTCAACATGTTAACGCTCAGGAACAGGATGGAAGTGTTGCACCTTTTTCAGAGGATAAGCCATCTTTCGTTAAGCAGCATCAAAATCCTCCAAGTCGTTACACAAAGATCACAGGGACACTCGCATCCAACATTTGGAGAAATCGGCTGATGGATCGAAGGCTAAGCCTACAGGTGCAAGAAAGAAAGACCGAAGTGCTAATCGTCTCTCAGTGGATAAGTCCATCCAACGGCCACCAGAACGTCTCGAATGCGTCCAAAGTCTTCTAGCCAGGATGTCAAGGTTGCCAAGAACAGGACAGTGATGCCAGTACCAGCAAACGAGAAGCACAGCATGCTGTTGTAGAAAAAGCAAAAGGTACGTGTTGCTCACTCTTCATTGGAGAGATCCTCGAGCCGTGACCAAGAGGCTTTGAAATCTTCCAAAACTTCCACCGAGCTTTCAAGGTTGCCAAGAACAAAGACAGTGCTGCCAGTGCCAGCAAAGCAGAAGTACAGCAGCCCTTCAAGGTTACCAAGAATAAGGACAGTGCTGCCAGTTCCAGAAAAAGCAGAAGCACAGCAGCCAGGCACAGAGAAGCAAGGGGACGGTTTTGACCATTCTTCAGTGAAAGAGTCACCATGCCATGACCAGGAGGCTTCAAAGTTTTCCAAGACTTCTCACCGGGCCTTCAAGGTTACCAAGAATAAGGACAGTGCTGCCAGTTCCAGAAAAGCAGAATCACGCAGCTGGGTACAGAGAAGCAAGGGGACGGTGTTGCTCACTCTTCATTGGAGAGATCCTCGAGCCGTGACCAAGAGGCTTTGAAAATCTTCCAAAACTTCCCACCGAACTTTCACAGTTGCCAAGAACAAAGACAGTGCTGCCAGCGCCAGCAAAGCAGAAGTACAGCAGCCGGGTACAGAGAAGCGAGGGGACAGTGGTTGATCATTCTTCAGTGGAAGAGTCACCATGCCTCGACCAGGAGGCTTCAAAGTCTTCCAAGACTTCTCACCTGGGCCTTCAAGGTTATCAAGAATAAGGACAGTGCTGCCAGTTCTAGAAAAGCAGAAGCACAGCAGCCAGGTACAGAGAAGCAAGGGGACTGTGTGACCATTCTTCAGTGGAAGAGTCACCATGCCATGACCAGGAGGCTTCAAAGTCTTCCAAGGCTTCCCACCGGGCCTTCAATGTTACCAAGAATAAGGACAGTGCTGCCAGTTCCAGAAAAGCAGAAGCACAGCCGCCAGGTACAGAGAAGCAAGGGGGACTGTGTTGACCATTCTTCAGTGGAAGAGTCACCATGCTTGACCAGGAGGCTCAAAGTCTTCCAAGACTTCTCACCGGCCTTCAAGGTTATCAAGAATAAGGACAGTGCTGCCAGTTCCAGAAAAGCAGAAGCCAGCAGCAGGTAAGAGAAGCAAGGGGACTGTGTTGACCATTCTTCAGTGGAAGAGTCACCATGCCATGACCAGGAGGCTTCAAAGTCTTCCAAGGCTTCCCACCGGGCCTTCAATGTTACCAAGAATAAGGACAGTGCTGCCAGTTCCAGAAAAGCAGAAGCACAGCAGCCGGGTACAGAGAAGCAAGGGGAGGGTTTTGACCATTCTTCAGTGGAAGAGTCATCGTGCCATGACCAGGAGGCTTCAACATCTTCCAGACTTTCCATGGGGCTTTCAAGGTTTCTAAGAACAAAGACAGTCCTGCCAGTCCCAACAAGGCAGAAGCACAGCAGCTGGGTCCTGAGAAGCAAGGGGACATTGTTGACCATTCTTCAGCAAAAGAGCCACCATGCCATGACCAGGAGGCCTTGAAGTTCCCCAAGGCTTCCTGCTGGAATTTCAACATTGACAAGAACAAGGGCAGTCCTGCGAGTCTCAACAAAGCTGAAGCACAACAAGCAGTCGCGGAAAAGCAACGGGACAGTGTTGACCCTTTTTCATTCGAAAGGTCACAGAGCCAAGACCAGGAGCTCTTGAAGTCTTTGAAGACTTCCCACCAAGATTTCAAGGTTACCGAGAACAGGACAGTCACACCAGTCCTAACAAAGCAGAGGCACAGCAAGCAGTAACAGAAAGCAAGGAAATGATGTTGGCCCTTTTTTCATTGGAAAAGTCTTCAAGCCAGGATCAGCGGCCTCAAGGTCTTCCAGCCCTTTAAACAAGGGTGTTCCAACCTTCCACAACCAGATCCAGTGTGTGAGAACCGTGAGCTGAGGCCTGGTAACATAGAGGACCAAAAAGCGGGAGGTGACCTTCAACAAGATGAATGTGCTGAGCCTCTTCAATTGCGAGGTCGGAGCCATTGCCTCCAACCGACATGGGCAAGGTGCCTGGTCTGCTAGACCAAGTCCTTGATCTAGGTGAGCTTCCTGATGCCATCAAGTGCCTTCTGGACTCCGAGTTCCGCTCCCTGAATTGGATGCTGATTGCTTCAGCTTACCACCCCGACTCTACACGGTGGCTTTCTGAAGATGGTGTGGTTGAAAAGCGGAAACCCGATGAACGCCCGCAAAACCAAGGAGGATCAGACACCATTCTGCCCTTCGAGCGACATTGTGCTTGGAGATTTGACCAAAGCTTGCTCGCTCACGAATGAAGGCCTCGTTGCTCTTGTACCGGCTGTGCCCCCGCCTACCTGTGGCCCACATTTCAACAGCTCGAATACTCTCGAGCCCGCAAGAAGTGCCTGAGGGGCCTGGCCACTGGCAGAAGACTAAGCTGGAAGCGTTTGCGCGTGACTCGTGCTTCGAGGTGGACTTTGAACACAATCCCGAACTGCGCATTGCCTTCTGTCGTGACCGGCAGTGTGGTCTGACTCCCGCTCGGTCTGCACCGACGGTCGCTTTGCTGGCACCGACCCATCAGCGACCACCGCCCAGCCCAGATGACGAGCTGTGAGCATCCGTGAGCTGCCACCATTGGACGCATCGCCCGACCCATCCATGCTTTTGGTGTCCCCCACAAGCACGCCCCCACGACACGAGGTAATGGTTATCAACAGTTCATTGCCACTCGTGTCCTTCACGTCTTTCTGCTTGTTTGAGTAATTTTCACTAATTGCCTTAACTCATACCATGGTTCGGTCTGGTAAGATGGATTATACATAAATAGGCAAGGATTACATCACAAAAATATTGCAGTGTCTAGGCGTCCTTGAACATTTGCTTATTAACATTATAGCCTGTGGAGCACTCGTTATGCTGATTAAAATAATAGCGTAAATCTTCCTTTTTTTAGAATTTTCAGAATTAAAACAGTGTTAATGTTCTGCAACATTCTACTGAAAATAACTTGGAATTGTAGAACCTCTTGTGTTGCACTCCTGTCATATGGGCAAGGGGCACTTACAGGGAGTCCACTTCGGTACATTGAGTGACACTTTAGGCTAATGCAATGGTAAAAGGAAAACTGAGCACACTTGCAATGAAAAAAAAAATGGAGACAGACTAAGAGCGTGTTTTTTAGAGATGCAGATACGGTACAAAGAACATTATTTATCCTGTGTAGTAATTCTTCTTCTGTCTCTGTTTTTTTCCGCGCTGTAAATTTACTATGAACGCTTACCAACTAGCCCGGCTTAGCACTCTTGAACTTATTTAAAGCATCCTGAGAAGTGGCACCCCTTAGGGGACACCGCAGGCCGCTCCCACGTGGGGACAGTTAGGCCTAGCCTAACCGCCGCATCGCAGGCTCTCTGGACAGCCCAAAGTTGATGCTGATATTCCAAGCTTTTGAGGGCCGAGCTCCAGTTCTTCTCTGTGGGGTCCTTGTCCCCACGTAACGAGGGGCACCGCCAAAGCATGTGATCTAAGTTGCACGTTCCCCCCGCAGTCAGGGCATTGCGAGCTGAAGTCATTTGGAAATAGGCAATGGATGAAAGAGAGATTAGGATACGAATTCGTCTGGAGCATCCTAAGGGTCATAGCCTGCGGTCTCGTGAGCTTTTTGTGTGGAGAGAAACGCTACTAAGGAGTAATTGTTCAACGTTGTATTATAAATGAACACAAACTTCATCTAACATAAACACTTGATCTAATAATGTTATCGTAAAAACTTAATCTAATAAAAACGTAAACGTGAACTGAATGAAGAATGGCGACCACGCCATTACTTGCTCACACAGAAAATTTGTTACCTTATTGTGCTGTTTGGCATCTTGCTGAACCCGAACTATATTGTTCAACGCTGTTCAACTACAGTAGACTCCTGTTAAACGAAAGCTGAAGGGACCAGGAAAATATGTTTCATTTAACAGGAGTTTCGTTTACTGAGAGATGAAAAGGGATGCAGAATTCAAGCACAAAACCAATCATGTTAGAGGCAGTTGTTCCATTTAAGCAGCAATTTCATTTAAGAGAGTTTCGTTTATTGAGAGTCTACTGTACTAAAATGAAATTTTGTGTCCTTTTTATATGCATTACATGTTTGTACCATTGTAAAAGCCAGTGGCGAGGCTATGCACTTGGCCAGCAAAGTGTGTTCCGTGAACACACGCTGGCCGGAGTGCACTCTCCAGCGAATGATACTCCACATGCGATGTTTAGATTTAACAAAGGGTCACCGAGTGACACTGTCCGTAAGTGCACATTACTTGCCCACCTGACAGGGGTATTACTTGGAGACAAACTGAATTGTTGCACTTTGGAAAAATCTGTTGACACAATGCGGGCAGAAAAATGCCTGACAGCCACAGAATTAACGGCTTGCCATTGGCGCTGTTTGCAGACGAGCACGTCACAACTGGACGGACCGTCAGGCCGCTTTGCCCTCAGTGGAGCCAGGTTACCTGCAGACACGGTGAGACACCATCCATGCTTACATAGTGAAGAATTTCCTTCAGTATTATACTTAGAAATACAGTGTCTTACTTCAGAAATAAAGTGTCACCAGATTTTTTGAACAGGTGCTGTGCTGGCTTGGAAATGTCAAGCTGTGGTTGCACGTGAGGCATCGTATTGAATGTGGCTTGGTCTAAACACGGTCATGGCTGCGCACATAAATTTTCCTTGAAATCTTTGTGAAATGTTTTTGTTCACCTGTATCGCATTGTTCGATAAAGGTGACTCGCCTGCAGTGTGGAAGCAAGTGAGGGAACTAAGCGTTATTTCTGAACCAGGCACGCATTCTCTTCACCCAGGGGTGGGTGAATTTCTTATTCCAGGTAGCCATGGCTGGCAGCCACTGCACAGGCCCTGTCCACCATCCGGAGCTGGTTTCCAGGGTTTAGTGATGTCAGAGATGCCTCCCACTGGTCGTCTGCATTTTTTTCCATGCTCTGTTCGTCAATGGGCGCAATACTTGGAATCATTTTGGCATCCTCATACCATGTGGTACAGAGCGTTCACATTCTCTGGGCAGTATGTGCAGTTCCTGCTGAAGTTTCCGGGATACATTGCGTGGAGTAGTTTACCATGCCGATAGGTGCCTCCCTGGAGTCTTCTCCAAGTCGCTGTTTGCTCTCTAGTCGCCTTTCTTTGAGCAGGTGGATAGTGGCACCGTTGGTTCCTGCAGTGCGCGAGTACTTCCGAGTATTTTCTGGTTATTCGATCCTGTTCGTTTCTGGAGCCCGAATATCACTGGAATACAGACAGGTCTACTGTGCAGTGAGGGAAAGCAAAAACAGATAAATTGTTACACAGCTGCTTCTGACCTTGTCATCTGCCTTCCATCTCTGTCCTAGAAGCACTTCCAAGGAAATTGCTTAATTGTGGCATGTTAACAATTTTTAAGGAATTTAGTGCATACCGCAATAACAATTTGTCGTGAAAAAGTGAAGTGCACCCCTCATCCACCAATGTCACAGTGTGCCGCAAGAGATCTTCCGCCTTTTCGGTAACTGCAGAGACTGGTCGATCAATTATTCTGACTTCCACATGATTGCGGCGATTCTGGCGGCCACTGACAGATGCGCCAGTATGACTTCTCACGGACGGCCCTATCAAAATAAGCCATCTGCTCGGCCGCGCGTATGGCGTAGCACTATTCTAAGCATACTGCACACTTTTAACAGGCGACAACCTAAGTGCTTTGTGCTGTTGCTCGCTGCCGCCTTGTGCGGCACCATTTTCAAGTTCGTGGCGTGGGCACCTTGAAACCTTACTGCACCGACACTATCACGCCAAACGTGCGCGTGCGGTACGGCATGTATAGCGCTGTTGTAAGTGTTGTAAGCCTGCTGCACGCTTTTATTTGGTGATGACACAAACGCGCTGTGCCTCCGTCTGCTACCGCCGCCTTGTGCAGGGTCGTTAGAGCATCATGGAGTGTGTGTCGCTTGCAGAAAGATTGTCGCTGCCTTGTTGACGCTTCAAGGTACTCGCCGCACAAGTGTGCAGTCTGGAGTGGAGCGGTACAAAGAACGTTCCTGTGGCTAACGCGCACATATGCTAGAGCAAGTGGGACAGCAGTGGCGGCGGGAGCCGAATAGGTGAAGTGCTGCACGCAACTAGCCAGGGACGATCGCCTTTAGGCGGCAGTAGAGTGTTTCAGTGAAACAGTGTCAGTTTTCACTCGGAAGCAGGTCGCAGTGAAAACGCACACACATATGTTGCGGAAAGCCGATGTGTGTGTCTGTTTGCTGCCAGTCGCATTGTGCCAGTCGCATTGTGTCCTGGACCCTGTAATAGCTTCGAAATGCTCCTTCACTTTGCGACCGCATGCTATTGGATGGCTGTGCAGGAGAGCTAGAATCAGAGCTTTGCCAAAAAGAAAGAAGTGACTTTGTAGTGGGAACCTGAGGCAATATTGCTGTGGCATTGAATTTATTTTTTCGGTGGCACTGTCAGCGCACGCCAGACGATGCCAATTTGCACTTTGTAGTGCATACTTATTCTGCGTTCCCACGAGGTACATATTAACGAGGTTTCACTGTGTATAGTTTTCTATTCATTGTATTTATTTGGTGTGCAATCATCATGAAAAGTGCGTTTGCATAGTGCAAGAGGAAATGCCGGTCATTTAGGCAAACAAAGGCTCTCTCAAGTGACAAGTAGCAATGGCTGGAGGCTGTGGCTTTAGTTTTTGCACTTGTCTTGACGTGTAGCTTGTGTAAAATGGAATATGGAGAGCTTTAGTGGCATATTAGAGAGCTTTTGGCCAAGGGAAGCTCCAGGGCAGCTTTGTACTGTAGGGACTGATGTGCCTTCCCTGCACCTTATCCTCCTGTTCGCATGTTATGCTGGCCCCAAGCCAGCTCAATCTCTAGGAACTGCCGCCCTAGTGACTACATGGTGGACACAGATGGCACACCAAACCAGTTTCCCCGTGTAAACTGTGCTGCTCCCTTCCAATGTCAAGTCACCGTGCAAACACAAGTTAACGGGGCGTGTCCTTATTGGCCTCCCAGTGGTGGCCTTCACATATCCTCTCCACCTGGACTTTCCATTGCAGAGTGCTTTATTGCCGTGGGAGAGATACTCGTGGGCCTATGACGAGTTGGTTACGTGGACCTTTGCTTCGTGGCTTCTTCTTGTTTGACCCTTCTTTCAGTTAGCGGATGGTGCAGCAGGAGCGCATACTTGATTGATCTTGTGGCGAGCCTTCCTTTGCCATGAAGCTGCAGCTGTCACACTGTGTCGCATCCTTGTGTTTGTTGATAAACGGCCCGTAGTACCCTTTTAGTGCCATTTCAGAGTCAACGAACCCTGCCACAGTGCCCTTTACGCATGTGTATAGTGGGAGAGGGTTGTTCCCTTTCCTGACTGCCACTGGTAGGCCCAATCACGCGTAAACCTGTCTCCACAGTGCCCAAAGAAATAGCATTAATAGTGGTGCACATGCAAGCAACTTTGCCTCTAACCATTATGCACGTGGGAGGATATGGTATTACTGGGGCATGTGTTGGAGCGAAAGCCTCAGGGCTCTATAGAAGCATGTCGTACAACATGTCTGCATGTTGTTTCAGCTTACTTCCATCATAATGTTTCGTTGGCAAGCTGTGACAGTTGTTTTGGTCAGACATAGCCTTTAAAAGTTTCAGTCCTGATAAAGTGCAACTTGTAGTCCTGGATGGAATGCAAGAACACACATACCATGTATTGGATGGGCTGTAGGTTATCCTCTGGAAACCATTGTTAGCTTGGAAATTAGCTAAAATGGACGCTTGGGTGAGTTGGTACATAGCTAAAGATGATGAACATTGCATGGACGACACACACAAGGAAGAACGTGTACTGCAATGAGGGAATAAAATCAGTGCTGTGTCAGTGCTGTGTCAGTGTTCCGTCAGTGCGTTTTCTTCCTCGTGTGTGTCGTTCGTGCGCCGTTTATCATTTTTAGCCTGGAGTGCTTGATACAGCATCACTTGCAGCTCCTAATCTTTTAAAGGATCTCAATCATTCAATCAGTGGTGGTTGCTAAGCAGCTGTGACATCACAACAGGCAGGATTAATAACCACTAGTTTATATAGGGAAACTGTCATCATCATCATCATCATTCGCAGCCTGTTTTAGTCCACTGCAGGACGAAGGCCTATCCCAATGATCTCCAGTTTACTCTATCCTGTGTGAGCTGATTCCATTTTATTCCTGCGAACTTCCCAATTTCGTCACCTCTTCTAACTCTCGGCCTTCTCCTACTGCGTTTCCCACCCCTTAGGACCCATTCTGTTGCTCTTACTGTCCACTGGTCGTCTGTTCTACACATTATGTGGCTAGCCCAGGTCCATTTCTTTCGCTTGATGTCAACTAGGATATCTGCGACTCCTGTCTGTTCCCTTACCCATTCTGCTGTCCTCCGATCTCTTAATGTGCTATGCGTTTATGGCATGCAGGAGCGAGTGCTGACAGTGCTAAGTGTAGAGGTGCACGTGCGGACACGGAGCGACCTCCGACCCGACCCCGCACACGACCCCGTGCAATGTGTGCTCTGGTGCGCACGTGGCTATGGTGTGGATGCGCCGCTAGAGGCGGGTGCGATGCACTGGGGCACCGTCAATAGCGATCCCCGGCAAGCGGACATCGAAGACCTTGCGGGAACCTCTCTGCACCGTACGGGAGTGGCTACACCTTCGCTGCGCACCCAGGTTGTGCGCTCGGAGCTGGATCTCCTCCATGCGGTGATCGACCTGGTGCACAGGTGAGCAGGGCTTGAGATTGGGCTAGTTGGTAATCCATCTTCAACAACCAGTGCAGTGCGGACAACGGACAAGGAAGAGAACAAAGATAAGCGCTGACTTCCAACTGAGGATTTATTTAAAAACGCACATGTATAAATACACATGTAAACATGATTGAAGGAAAGAAGTGGAAGTTTTAAGGGGCTCGTTTTTCTTGGTATACACAATATTAATGAGCACTAACAGACAATAATGTCAAGGAAAGTATAGGGGACGTTATTAGTAGTAAATGTAATGTAAATGTGAAGAAAGAAAAGTGGACGTAAAGATAGCTTGCCGCGAGCAGGGACCGAACCTGCGACCTTCGAATAACGCGTCCGATGCTCTACCAACTGAGCTACCACGGCGGCCATCCCCCCGTCCACTTTATGGGGTATATATGTGTATTAAACGTGGGAGCGTCAGTCAGCGCTGCCAGTAGCCTTGACGGTGAGCGTGGAACACTCTTTTTCCGCCTGTTGGCGTCACGTAGCACGTGAACTTATTACGAGCTGGCAGCTGACCAATAATCCCTCGCATACTTCCTGAAAGCATCAAGTGTGCCAGAACGAGACCCTCGCTATGAATGAAGGAAAGAAGTGGAAATTTTAAGGGGCTCGTTTTTCTTAATATACAGTAAAACCTCGGTGATACGAATCTCGCGGGGTTGCCAAAAATATTCGTATCATCCGAAATTCGTATCACCAGAAAACATGGAAAATTAGTATGCGACAAAAGAAAGTTGGCATGCATTTTGATTTAGTGTTTCCCAGGGCCGCAGCGACGTCATGAACGCCTCTTAATGATTGCCAGTAAAGTTCTTAGACGTCAACGATCATACTTGTACTTGTAGAAATACCGTGCAGGCGCGCGTTTGTAATTAATGAACCAGATGTGTTGTGCCCCGTGACCGCTAGTAGCCCCTTCCTAATCTTACTACGCTTTTTTGCATGACACCAGAGTACTGCGGCGAAAGTGACTTATAAAGCCCTTTGCACACGATAGATAGAGGCCAAGCTCCTTCGCCAAGACCGTCCACTTCGTCCCTTGGGGTCTTCGTCCACCTTTCATGGGACTTCATAACGGACCCGCAGCCCAAGTTTCAGTCTTGTTTCATAGAACGTCTGATTGCGGGGACATGGCTTGCATCGACGTGGCAGGCACGTATTAACAAAGTACAAAGACGCTGCTGCCTCGAGCACAGGAGCTCGCGTGAACGCGTTGAAAAAAAAAGCACGACATCAACGTCATGTGTAATCTAAACGCGAAGGCGCATAAAGGCCTCCAAGGTTCGCGTGCACTATCTCGGAGGCAAGGACGCACCGTTGATGGTCGCGCAGAGCGCATGCCCGCGCCCCCGCGAGATTGCCACGTCTTCTGCGGCAGCGCGGGCAGCACCTGTTCGTACCTGTGCGCAAACGTACGTTTGTGTCAAACGTCGCGGGGTGCGAATCGGTTCGCAACAACCGAACTCCAATACACTGCAGGCTAATGGGCTTTGGCAGGGACCACAGAAAAATTCGTATCACTCCGAAATTCGTACGAGCCGTGATCGTATCACCGAGGTTTTACTGTACACAATATTAATGAGCACTAACAGACAATAATGCCAAGGAAAGTATAGGGGACGTTATTAGTAGTAAATGTAATGTAAATGTCAAGAAAGAAAAGTGGACAGAAAGATAGCTTGCCACGGGCAGGGACGGAACCTGCGACCTTCGAATAACACGTCCGATGCTCTACCAACTGAGCTACCACGGCGGCCATCCCCCCGTCCACTTTATGGGGTATATATGTGTATTAAACGTGGGAGCGTCAGTCAGCGCCGCCAGTTGCCATGACGGCGATTATTGTCCATTAGTGCTCATTAATATTATGTAAACATGATGTAGTATGCCAACATATATACATGTGCATTTTTCAATAAATCCTCAGTTGGAAGTCGGCGCTTGTCTTTGTTTCCTTCCTCGTTCGTTGTCCGCTCTGCACTGGTTGTTGAAGATGAAGCACGGGTGGGATTGATGCTTGCGTCATGGAGACCTGCAATGCGGTGACGTCATATGGAGGCGCCCTGAACTAGTACCTTTTTACGGAATCGGCAGCCTGCTGGAATTAGTGAAATGCCTTTTAAGGACTGATCATTAGAATTTTTTTGGTGCTGCATGGAACATTGTGCCTGTGTCATAAAAGTAACACTTTGAGCTTGCATCCAAATGCTTGTTCTTGTCCAGTGATATGTGATATCTCTTTCTTTATAGATAAAATGTAAATTAATTAAAGCTGTGTGAATAGCAAAATTTTTCTGTGAAGCAAATTCGAATAATAAAGATTGAGTGCGAATCGAATCGAATAATTTTCGAATATTTCTCAAATATTTTTCGAATACTTCGCAGCGAAATTACAGAAAAAAGTTGCAGGGAATCCTTGAGTATGTTCTTGCGAGACAGGAACAATTACAAGTCAGAAACATGGTCAAAGAACAGATTTATTTCTAAGGGGGGATGCGGCTTTCTTTTCGCTAAAAATAACAAAAGAATCGATATTTGAAAATCGCATTTTCAGTTTCTGTAGCCCTTATTCTGATTCCAAATATATCGTCACTGAAAACTAAGTACAAGTGCGGTAAAAATTTGTTGTGTTTGCCGAGGTGGCAAAAATTATTGCGGAAATAGCAAAAGAAGAAAACTGCGTTTAAAACAAAAATTATAGTTCTGCAATGGCGCAACCGGGCGCCGCCATCTTGGGCTCGTCGGAAAGAGCATTTCTGCGCCTTCAAATTTCTCGCTTCAGCTAGGTCCTCCATTCAGAAAAAAGCATACAAAAAACAAATGTTTGAAGTTTGTTCCAAGGCCTTCGATTGGCTACGTTCGCCATGTTGCTCCTGCATGCCTCGCCATCGGTCCGATCTTCGCTCCGGAAGAGCTTTGTCGTCTGCTTTCATGTCGCGAGGTCACGGCTGTCTAAAATCGTGCTACTTAGTGATGCCAGTGCTGGGTAGTATCGAAGATACATGTATCTTAGATACTATCTTAGATACTCTTTACGTATCTTGTACAGTAAAAGCTCGTTAATTCGAATTCCACGGGAACGCTGAGCAATTTCGAATTAAACAAAATTCGAAATAATGAAAGTGAGCAAAAATGGGTGGATTTCGGGGGTGGGGGCACGAAAAATATTTATTGGCCAAGAAAGTCGGTGATGACCATCTGCTTCTTTTCTCTGAATGCCACAGCTGCGGCTCTCTGTTCCAGCGCGCGGATGCGGCGCAGGGAATCCTCTTCACCCTCTTCAAAGCTGAAGAAGAGACGTGCCACATTAAGTGCCTCCATCACCGCAGAAGCTGACGGGCGCACAGGCGCTTCGTCATCTTCGTCTTCCTCACCTTCTGGCTCTTCAGCAACAGGCTGCGCACCGGCTACTTGAGCGATAATGTCCTCATCAGTCAGGGCACCACACACCGATGCACCGGTGTCAACTTCAACATAATCGGCAAAACGTACGCCCCGAAGAGTGTCGCGCAATGCCACTGGCATGAGCTCCTCAACCCCGTCCACGTCGACGTCACAACTATCCTGCGCACTTCCAGCTGCAAATCCACTGTGGCGGAAACAGTTTGCGATTGTGGTCGCGGTCACCTGTTCCCATGCGCGCACCAACATGTGCATGGCAGTGAGCAGCGTAATGCCGAAGTCCTTCCTGTCGCCCGCGCACAAAATCATTCTCTCCAGCATGTGACGCCTATAAAAGCACTTGATGTTCCTTATCACACCCTGGTCGATTGGCTGTAGGGCCGCAGTCGTATTTGCTGGAAGGAACACTAACTTTGTTGCTCTCAGCTCAACGTCGACTTTGTGTGCCGAACAGTTGTCGACGACAAGAAGAACGCGTCTGCCGCCCAGTTCCATTCGCCTGTCGAATTTCAGTAGCCACTTCCTGAATAGGTCACCTGTCATCCAGGCTTTCTTGTTTGCGGCATACTCCGTCGGCAGTGACCGAATGTTTTTGAAGCACCGTGGCTTGAGTGCTTTGCCAATCACAAAAAGGGGGACCTTTTCCGTACCGGTCATATTTGCGGCGACCAGAACAGTGACACGCTCTTTGCTGCGCCTGCCGCCGGCACAGCTGTCTCCCTTGTAGGTGATCGTCTTGTCTGGCTGCAACTTGAAAAATAACGCTGTCTCGTCAGCGTTAAACACATCCTGTGGTGAGTAGCTCTCCAAGTACTGCTGCAGGGTGTCGCTTCTCCAAGTAGCGCATGTTTCGGCGTCCACTTCCTTTGCCTCGCAGGATAACGTGCGGAATACGAGATTGTGCCGCTCCCTGAAACGATGAAACCATCCCTCGGAGGCGACAGTCTTCAATGTCCAAGCGCAGGGCGAAATCGGCTGCCTTGGCCATGATGATAGGGCCGCTCAATGCGATACTCTGGGCTCTCATTTCTTTAACCCAGATAATCAAAGCCGACTCCAGTTCCGGGAACTTCGCTGTCCTTAGCCTTTTTCGACTGGCGCCAAAATCCTCGGCTTCATAGACGTTTTCAATGGCCGTCCTGTTGCGTATGTAGGTTGACAACGTGCTCGGAGGTATGCCGTGCTTCCTCGCAATTTCGTATTTGCTCGAGTTCCCTTGGTCAACCTCTCGCAAAATCTCCACCTTCTCCTTGACAGTCTTCGCGCAGTAGTTTCCCCGCGGCATCTTGCAACTTCGATGAGGAATAAGACGGCTTGACGGCGTGAACGAACAACGTGCTCGAGGAACAAAGTGACGCTGCCGGGTGCGGCCTAGGACTGCTAGGACTACTCCGCCGACTCCTCAGCGTCCCGCGGGTCCCGCGTATACAAGTGGCGCCAGGCGCTGAGATAGCGGGAGGGCTACGGAAAAAAAAAAATTGCTCCCTGGATTTCGGAGGCCATACTTTGCTCGCCCTTTGCTCGGAGGCCACTTGAAGCTCGAAAAAACCGGTCGTGCCACCTATCGTTCGGCCGTAAAAGCTTCCACTAGTGTTTGACGATGATGACGCTCGGCAGCGCGCGCTTCGAATTATCCGTAGAGGCGGCAATTTCTGTTCGAATTAACGAATCGTTTTACACATGGTCTCCTATACACTGCGGACCGGACTGCGGCGACCATTTCGAATTATCCAAAATTTCGAATTAATGAGGTGTGAATTAACGAGCTTTCACTGTATCTGTATCGCGATACGTCTCGCAAGACGTGTATCAGTATCTGTATTTCCGATACATTGAAGAATGTATCGTGTATCTTAAGATACAAGATACAGTCGAGCCCACATATAACGGCCCCACTTAAAACGAACTTCGTCTTAAAACGAACGGTACCCGCGTGACCGTGGAAATATACATTATTTCAATGGCACGAAATCACACTTAGAACGAACGCCTTTGAACCCTGCCGATCGGTTACAGCGAACGGAGTCGGCCGGCGACTACGGAGACACCCCTTTCGACTACCTACAGTCGACGTCAGATTTCCCGGACGCCCGAAATTCCGGACATGCCTGATTTCCCGGACTCATCTGTGGCACCGTCAAGTTCCCCGCAGAGTCAATGTATTAAAAAGTCCGAAATTCCGGACGCTTATAGCCTTCGCCATCCGATTTCCCGGACTTTTTACTGTTAACCGCCGACCCAAAGTCACCACCGATGCCGCCATTTGGTTGTTTTCATTGTCATATCCTTGAACCCGCGCATCAGCAGCAACGCCGCACCGCGCCGCGGCTGCCGTAACCTCGAAACCGCACGTGTAAATCCGTTGTCAGCCGTAGCTTAGCCAAGCCAAACCTCACTGTGTTCGTTCACGTGTTGTTTTGTCAGCTGTGCCAGCTCTGTGGTCGTGTCTGCGGTTGATCAGTTGCTGCTGCGCGCCACCTTCAGTGATCACGTTTCCCGACCTTCAGCATCCACCGAGTTCCTAGCTGTTTCGTGCTGCGCTTTTCGTCGAGCGGATTCGCCGTTTACAGCAATGGCACCGACTGCTCCTTCGTCTTCGTCCACGCCTTCGAAGCGCACAAAGCCACCTCGTAGGCTCAGGATGACGAACTGCCATCCGCGGACATTGCCTTCGACGATCTGCGCGCTGGCGGCGTGTTGATTCCAGCCGAGATAACCCTTGAGGGCTTCGCCGACGCTGACAAAGACCTCGAGCTATGTGCGGAGTTGACCGATGACGAAATCATTCATCAAGTTACGGAGGATTCCGATGATTCCGACACCGAGAACGAAGAGCCAGCTCCTACACAGCCAACGAACACGGAGTTGACGCGAGCACTGATGACACTGTCATTGGTGTACAGCGGCAACATGACGTTGACTGAAATTGAGGCAGACCTAATCACGGGCATGCGGATCGTGCAAAAGAAAATATGCGACTTCTTTGCGCCCAAGTGCTGACCTATGAGGTAGTGCCGGCCACGTCGTATTTTTTTTTTTTTTTATAAACGGCTCTTTTCAGAGCCACCTAAACAATGCAGTGGCTGAATTGCTATGGGAATCTTGTACTCCGGCTATGACCCTCTCCGTCAGCGAAAAATACCTACCAAGAATGTGCGTTTTCACGTGCATTCGTTTTTCCGGACTGCCCGATTTTCCGGATGTTTTCGCGGTCCCTTGAGGGTCCGGGAAATCGGACGTCGACTGTATAAGCCATCGGCGAGCCAAACGCCGATCCTGCCTCCGCAGGCTTCTAATTGTCGTTCTCCCCGACAGTTTTTTGTTACGCACCCCTCCGTCCTTTGTCCCCCTGCTGCTCCAAGCACCCCGCATCGCCAGTGGGTGCAGGGTGCTCACTGACTTCGATATTTCGCGATTCGTTCCGTGTTCTCGCTCATTTTGCACTCCATTCAGCATGCCCTGCACGCGTGTGGAAGGGTAAAAATGGCTTACGCGGAACGAAGTGCGAATTATCGAAGGCGGTGGGGCAGCGCAAGTTCAACTTTTCATGATCTGTCCCGTGTGACAGCCGTTTTCACCCTTCCGCGAGCCGGAGCCCCAATGAGATTCTCTGACCGCTGCGCGCGTAGGCCACTCTCCCAAGTACAGTGACTCTATCCCAAGGCCGTTCTCCTCTCTTCCCCCTTTATCGCAACTTCTCCGCCTGTCCACGCCGGCTCGAATTCCGAAGTTTCTTTTTCTGGGTAGAAACGAGCTCAGACAGGGCGCGGAGCCGTTCTACGCTTACTTGCTTGTGTGTCACATGTGCGCGTCTTGCTCGTTGTTGGTGTGCGTGTGTGTCAGGATGGCGGACGGGAAGCCCTCCGCGCAAACAGATGGCACGAAGCGAAAAGCGCTGGACATTTCTACCAAGCGAGCCATTCTAAACGAGCTAGCTCAAGGCGCTAAAAACTGCGAGCTGGTTAAGAAGTACGGCGTGTCCAAGTCAACGATATCAACGATTCTAAAGAACAAGGACAAGATAATCAGTGCCGATGCCAACTCGACGGACGGAAAGCGCCTGCAGAGGGCCACCTACGCGGACATGGAGGAAGCGCTTCTGAAATGGTTCGTCGACGCGCGGGCTCGGAACATTCCGATAAGTGGTCCTATGATGC
This sequence comes from Rhipicephalus sanguineus, assembly GCF_013339695.2. Classification (NCBI taxonomy): domain Eukaryota; kingdom Metazoa; phylum Arthropoda; class Arachnida; order Ixodida; family Ixodidae; genus Rhipicephalus; species Rhipicephalus sanguineus. Next base: position 51,212,222 of record NC_051181.1, read on the forward strand.
TGGCCAAAGCGAAAGACTTCGCATTTCTGTTGGATTTTCCCGACTTCTGCCCAGGAAATGGCTGGCTACATCGGTTCAAGGTGCGTCATGGCATTATTTTTAAAGCGATTGTCGGTGAGGCGGCCTCGGCCAGCGACCAAGACGTTGCCTCGTGGCTTGAAGCAAATCGAGACACTATTTTAAGCTATGCGGAGCGAGACGTCTATAACGCAGACGAAACTGCGTTATTCTACCAGATGCTGCCAGGAAAAACGCACGCCATGAAAGGCGACACATGTGCTGGCGGCAAGCACAGTAAAGTGTGTGTCACAGCGCTTTTGTGCACTAACATGGATGGCAGCGACCGGCGCGTGCCCTTTGTAATCGGCAAGTCAAAGAAGCCGCGTTGCTTTCGGGGCTGTGTGCCTGTGCCTTACAGGCATAGTGCTAAAGCGTGGATGACGTGCGATTTATTCGCAGAGTGGCTGAGCGAGTTAGACCGCGACATGCACAAGCAAGGCAGGCGTGTGCTGCTTGTGGTCGACAATTGCTCCGCGCACCACGTACAAGCCTCTCTCACGGCAGTGACCCTGCTTTTTCTGCCGCCCAACACAACGTCGAAAGTGCAACCGCTTGACTTGGGCATAATCCGCGTGTTTAAGTCTTATTATAGGCGCCGCGTTGTGGAGCGCATGCTCATAGCTGTTGACCGGCCGGCAGCCAACCTGCCGCTTCGGGTGTCGCTGTACTCATCTCTGGAGATGGTAAAGGCTTCGTGGGCGGAGGTAACGGCTACATGTGTGCAAAACTGTTTCCGCAAGGCCGGCTTCGCCGACGTCGGAGCTGATGCCGACCCTGAAGCTTCCGAAGAGGACCACTCCAGCGGCGATTTGTGGCAGCGTGTTGTTGACTCCGACATGGGAGGGCGGAACATCTGCTAGGATGATTTCGTTATGGCCGATGATGATGCCGACACCGCGGAACCGTGCACGGATGAGGGCACGGATGAGAGCGACTCGGAGGAAACAGATGACGACGACGATGAAACATTGGAGCCAGCGCCCACAAGCGTGCCTGTAGCAATTGGCTACATAGACAGCCTCAGGCAACTTGTCTATGCCAAGGGCCTCGGCGAGGAGCATGCTGCCGCTTTAAATAAACTGGAGACCACCCTTATCGCATCGGCACTCTCGAAGCAGACGTGCATCACGGACTTTTTTGCGAAAAAATAAATTTTGGGTTTTCACTAGAGCTGTGCGAATAGCAAAATTTTGGGTGCGAAGCGAATTCGAATATTGAAGTGTGAGTGCGAATCGAATCGAATATTTTTCGAATATTTCTCGAAAATTTCTAGAATATTTTTCGAATACTTCGAAGCGAAATTGCAGAAAAAAAAAGTTAGAGAGGATTCCTAAGCATATTCTTATGAGATAGCAACATGAAAGTGTTTCTTTTCGCTAGGTTGATGAAGCACTGGCGGGGTGGTGTTTCATACTTGTCTTATGAATAATGAGGCAATGTAGAGGCCGAATTGTATTTATGTCCATGATTTGGTGCAACCAAAGTGTTGCCGACAACACTTTACACGTGATAGGCAGAGATGCCATTTCCTCAGCCTCTCCTCCACTTTCAAGTTCTGTGGAAGCCCAACTGACGTGCGGACAAGGGTGTGCTCCCTTCAAGTCCGGAGTTCCAAATCTGCCTCGTAGACATCGATATGTAAGAACATCTGAAATTTTGGATGCTAAAAAGCTTCGGCATCCGATTTTTCGGACTTCCTGCCCAAATTTCAGGCCCAAAACATCATTAATGGAGCCCCCAACTCTGCCCCATCTTTCATCTCCATGTTGGAACCAGCGTTTTCTTGAGTTAATACATTTGCGACCGTAGCAGAGCTTGAAAGGCAGCTTTGCCGCAATACGGTGGTGCGATGAGGTGAAGCATATTGAAAATTTAGGGACCACTTCCAATCGGATGTTGACTGTGCCTCGGCAAAATTCGACCGTAACGGAGCTTGAAAGGCAGCTTTGCCGCAATACCGGAGTGTGATGAGGTGAAGCATATTGAAAAATCTAGGGAGCATTTTCAATGGGACGTTGACTGTGTCTTGGCAAAGTTCGACCGTAACGGAGCTCGAAAGGCAGCTTTGCCGTACTATCGGGTTGTAATGAGGTGAAGCATATTGAAAATCTAGGGACCACTTCCAATCGGACGTTGACTGTCTCATGGCAAAGTTCGACCGTAACGGAACTTGAAAGGCAGCTTTGCCGCAATACCGGGGTGTGATGAGGTGAAGCATATTGAAAATCTAGGGACCACTTTCAATCTGACGACTGTCTCTTGGCAAAGTTCGACCGTAACGGAGATTGAAAGGCAGCTTTGCCGCAATACCGGGGTGTGATGAGGTGAAGCATATTGAAAATCTGAAGGGGTCACTTTCAATTGGACGTTGACTGTATTTGTTTTTGGGAAGTTCGAATAGTTCGAATAGTAAAATTCCAGTGCGAATGGAATCGAATAGCAAACACCATTCGAAAAATATTCGAAATTTCGAATATTCGCACACCCCTAGTTTTCACTTGTAACTTTTTAAAAGCTGTTTTTTCATTTATTACGAACTTCGGGATACAACAAACAGATGCCGCGTCACGCTCAGGTTCGTTATAAACGGGCTCGACTGTACTGCGATCGCACCACCACCGGGCGAAACAATAAACGTTGGCTGAACTCCGCTTCTGAAGCTGGTGCTGCTGCCACTGTCACCAGAATAACAAACCTAAAGGCAGTGACATATTATTTTACCTTTACGCCAGAGTTTTCCAGCGAGGATAGGTGAAGAGCTCTGAGCGTCTCTAATGGTGGAGCAGAGTCGTGGTGGCGCTCGCATCGTCTCAACAGACAAGCACGCCAACGTTTATGCCTAGCCGACATTTTCTTTCGTCGCTTTTTTTTCTCTTCAGTTGTCTCTGTGCCATGATGCTTGGCACTTAGTCCTTCCTGTGCCGCGTACTCCAATGCGTGCGACGTCTTTCGCACACATCCTGATGCCGCTGTAGTGTCGTTGTCAAAGTTTCTCTAGCGTGGTGCTTCGTTGCGAAGTCTAAATTATGCAAGAATGGAGGGTTGCTTTGTGTATTGTGTGACTTTGACACATCGGCGATTTGAAGGATTTCGCGGATGTGAGTTTGGCTTACATGCAATGAGATTGACTTATATGCAAACAACATTCTAACAGCTATAGCACCGCGCACCGGTACAGATGCTGGATCTTACAGAACAGGCATCCACCTAACCGAAGCTATCATGGTGTACGTCTCTTCTTTTATTCAAAAAGTTTTTAAAATAATAATTAGGATCATGAGCACAAAATCATAAAGAAATCATAAGCACGAAATCATAAGCACAAAAAATCATAATCATGTGCTTAAAATGACAAGCTCAAGTTCTTTCTTAGCTGTCCTTCTTTTCCTTCTTTTCCATCTCATACATTACCTACGTCTCTATGTCGTTTTTTTTTTCGGTCTGCTTACTGCAATATGTCTTTAACGTGATGCCAAGGTAAGCTCTTTGTTTTATTCTTACCTTTGAGATGTCTGCGTCATTTTTGCTACTGTTTACAAACTTATATTCCACTTGAATTTACTGTCACGTGAAGGCGATGTTGAAAACAAATATATAATTATCCGGGCGTGTCTAGAGTATACAGTAACAAATTCTGCTTACTGCTGAGTAAATTAGCGAAATTGAGTTTTCATTATAATAACCATCTTTAAGTTGTTAGCAAAGGGATTCGAGAAACGAAATGCTCCGTTTTTCTCATGAGCGTCTCGACGAGCCGTTTTACGCTATTTTTCGTAGACACTGAATTTTCTATGGTCTTACCTTAAATGCCTAATTGTCATAGCTATTAAGGGTCACTGGCCGCGGTGGTCTAGTGGTTATGGTGCTTGACTGCTGTCCCGAAGGTCGCGGCGGCCGCATTTCGATGGAGGGAAAATATATTGAGGTTTTAGAACTTATATTTAGCGCTTATATTGAGGTTTTAGAGTCCCAGGTGGTCAAAATTTCCGGAGCCCTCCATTACAACATCTCTCATAATCATATCGTGGTTTTGCGACGGAAAACGCAACAATTATTCTTAATCATATTATTAGCTCTTAAATATATCACCAGTTCTTGGGGTGGCCGTCTGTATTGTGTTTCTATACTTATTCACTGTGTTTGATACGGAACCGCTTTTCTATTTTACTTAGATATATTTGTTTTCCTCGGTTAAGCTTCCCTAAATTCTTCTGTATACTGTTACTAATCAGCAGGTAATCGTAGCTATAAGTGCCAATAGCGTGTATAGCGGCGACGTCCTGCGGCGCTTTGTACAACTGTACAATACATCTGAAAGGTTTCTGGGCTGCACATGTTCTTGGTGGCGTACACCTGTCCGGTGATCCGCTATGCTGAAAACTGTAATACGTTTACGGGCAAGGTAGAACTCCACAGCGGTATTTGCACCATCGTGCAGAGGCTTCTTGTTGGCGTTCTTGTAAGTAGATGGCAACCCGCTAGCTGGTCGGCAAGCAGAGCAGCGATTTCCATCAGTTAGAAAAACGACAAGCAAAAACTGCCATCAGCGAAGTGTATAAAGAGCTATTATGTTAAGCAGCTAAAGAAACACCATAAGTTGTTTCGGAATGAAACTGACATAGCTTGAGCTAGAAGTGCAAAACTTATGAGATATCAACATACATTTCATTCAAATGAAACAAAATTGCTCGCAGTTAATAAATTTTCGAGCGAAAATTGTTATGTATAGGCCTTTAGTGCTACATTATATGGATATATAGTAACAAATTTGCGAATGTATCGAAGTATCTCAAGATACAGTTGGAATGTATCGTATCGGATACAATCGGTGTTGTAGTATCTTGTATCTGTATCTCAAATACTTCTTGCCTGAGTATCTTGTATCGTATCGCGATACAATTTCAAAGTATCTTTGCCCAGCCCTGAACTGTGACGCGTTCGCGCTCGTTCTGTGTTCACAGGCTGACGATCATTTAGAATATAATTACGCTTTAGTTTGGCAGCTGCTAGCGGAAGCTCAAGCATCAGATTACGATAGTGCACCGCGCTCTTCGCGAACATCGCAGACGTACATCTCGGACCGACTGTTCTGCTTATCAGCATTTCGCACCTCGTAACGAAGACCATTGCAGATGACTCTTCGTACTCGCAATCGAGCATGGCGTACTTTGAAACATCGGGCACCATGCCCACGCACATCGCGACTGAGCTTACTGCTCGGAGTCGTCGCTAGGCCTAACTGCTCACGGCGCCGATGTACGAGACGAATCTGAACTCTGCGGGCAAGAACATCGCACTAGCGGTTATGCGAAAGTGAAGAAGCCACAATGTGTTTCGTCGCAAGCAATGCATCACATCGCCGGCTGGCTCCTCGGAACCGTGGATGGGCATTTTACGCATTGGCAGCTGGCCCCCCGGCAAGCTCGTCGCGCATCGACCGCTCGGAGCACTGGTGGAAGCGGCTAGCAGTTTCGCATGTCGGTGCCCCAAAACTCTAGACAAAGCACGCTGCATGCCGATGGATCGTCTTTATATTTATTTTCCTTTATTATAAACTGTTATATTTATTTTCCGGAAGTTTGAATACTTCGAATAGTAAAATTTTGGTGCGAATCGAATCAAATAGCAAACACTTCGAAAAATATTCGAAAGTTTGAATATTCGCACACCCCTAAAATTAATATATTAAAGCTTGCTCATGGTTATATACAAAACCTTCTCACTCCATGATCATTTATGTACGTTGCTAACCTTTATATATTTTCCATGTTGGACCAACCACTAGCAACATAGGTCCAGATATTTTGTACGCATTTCTTTTTTTACTTCGATGAATAAAGCTGATATTGATTTGATTTGATATTATATTTCTGAATGAAGTTTTGAAGAGGACCTCACACTAATAGAGATTTAAGAATTGCAATGGTTACTCCTTTCGTTCCCCCTGAACTTATTGGTTTCGTTCATCTCGGGTGCATTTTGAGAGCCTGTCACTCCGTTCATTTTGCTTTGATGGTGTCTGACAGGTGCCCAAGAGTTGCGAGAGATTGGTGAGAGAACAGGCAGCATCAATTATCCTCTCTCTTGGCTAACAAGCCATGAAGGGCATGCCCACGTGTAATGTGTTTCTGATTTTGCATAGGGCAAGGAAGAAAAAAACAGTAAGATGGGAAAGTTTCAAAAGGTGCAAAAGCAATGAATTTGCTGCAATAGGAGAGTATGTTTCCTGCTCTATGCATACAATAGCACTTTCCTCTTCTGCTCACGGGAGCACTGTCTACATATTGGGAATGTTTTCTTGTCGTGCAAACTGTGATTATAGCGTGCTGCCTTGGGCTCTTGTAGAGATTTCCCGTGTGGAATCTCAAAACACTGCTTTTAATTGTCGTGTGGTGTGTTAAAGACAGCCACTTGCTGCAGAAGGGTGTTTTTCATCTTCTCCGTAGATGGGACCCCGACGTGCTGCTGGGGTACGACGTAGAGCGGGCATCCTGGGGCTACCTGTGTGAACGGGCCGAACACTTGGATATGGACCTGTACGCGCGACTCTCGCGTGCGCCGCCTCCACCTGGCCGCAAAGACATCTTGGGACGCATCCTGCTGGGCGCCTGGCGGATCCTGCGCAAGGAGGTTCGTTGAAGATGATGTTGTGCTAATCTTGCATGCCTGCATAGAGATGATGACATTCCTAATCGAATTGTGTACTGCTTCAAGCATGAAAGAGGTCTCTAGTGAAAAACATTTCTCCATTCTTTGCAAGAGGGTACAGTACTCATGGATCGAAATGCGAAAAATTATGGCTAAGTAATGGTCGTACTTTAATTTCCAGCATCAACAATTCATATAATATTGGCATAATTTTGACTCGAACCCTTGCATCAGAGCCAAAATTGCCTTAAACAGCGAGATTTGCAGTGACATGACCTGGCTATCGTGAGCAATTGCTCCTAGCAGTCGATATACCAAAAAAAGAATGATGTCACATTTCAATCCGTGAGTACTGTACAGGTTGCTGCGAAGAGGCACGTGGAAAGATTAAACCACCCTGACAACGATGGGAGTCGATCGTGCTAGCCATTTTGGTGCTGCTGTTGTGCCCTTGTTGTGCTGTCTCCGACCATGTAAATATTTGTAAATATAGGTTTTGTGTAACAGTATTATACTTGTCTTGTTGGCATTTTGACGGGTCCATGGATAAATGCCAGGTGTGCTCCATTTAATGAATAATGGGAAATGCTATGAATACCGGAGGGACTTCTGTCACTCCTCACATTCATGATCCCCTAAATAGTGTGTCAGATAAGAAAGAAATGCACAGGTATATGAACCATGTTAATTGATGTGAAATTTCAATGAGGTCCTCATGCATAACATGCACTCACTGAATCTTAAAAAGAGAGAGCAATTTTCTAGGGAATCGCATCAAAGTCTGTTGGTCAGTACATAACTTGAATGCAGAAAAGTAGCGTAAACGACAGCTGACAGTTTGTGCTTGTATTTCCTTGATGCTTCCTGTAACAAGGTGGAGACACAGACAAGATACGTGAAAAAATGGCAGCATGAGCACTGTACTGTGTCTATTCTGTCACTTGATTGCAGGTGTAAAGAGAAAATAGTACACTCAAACCTCATTATAAGAAGCACCTGACTCGAAAATAAGTTCGTTATAAACGTATATTTGTAACACTGTATCTATGACAAGACTATTCTTCATTTACTTCGTTATAAGCGATAATTTGTTATATCCGTGTTCGCTATATCGAGTTATGAGTGTATTGTGTTGTTTGTCCGCCTGTGTGTTCTTCTATTTCACCATACTTGAGCGTTTTGCAGGCACGCAGGATCAATTAAGGGGGGACGTGGGTCCTAAAATTTTTTCTTTATTTTTGAGTCAATATGAACCAAACTTCACTGTCTTGACCAGTTTTTTTATGCTGATTTCAAATCTGTAATTAGTTTTTTAATAGCTGCACTAGTTCAAAAGATCTCGAGGTTCAAAAAAATAATTAGTGCCTGCTTCTTACGGGGCTTTTAGGCAATTTCGACCTACTAAAACCAATATGTAAGTGCATGGGCCCAATGCCCAGATCATGCTGTAGGGAGTGATGCTATTTTTATTCCCTTGAGAGCACTGTGAAGGTCAGAAAACAGATGAACATTCACTGGTGGTTATTTTTTCTGATTCACTCTCATTAGTATCTTTAATTAAAATTTGTAAAATGGTGCTAGAGTAATGCAAATAGCATCACCCCCCAGATCGTTTCAATACGAGTAAAATGATACCAAATTTGTGATTTTTACTCAACAACAACATGGAAAAAAACCCCGTAAGGCTGAGTGCGTTGAGCAAAAATATCAAACTGAGAAAAACGCATTTGAAGTTTCAGACAACTGTAACTTTTGTGGAAGTGCAGCCACAGCACTAGTGGTTATATCATTTGATAGGTTTCTTCTTCACGAGAACAGCCATACCAAATATGTGACCATGACCTGCCAATGTACTGGCAAAATCTTCTTATAAAGCCACATAGTGCACCCAGTACCACAGTGCTAAACTCCACCTTTAGCAATTCATAGGCCTGTACCAATTCCTTGCAAGCTAAAGAAATACAAAATTTGTCTATGAATGTGGCTTTGCAACAGGCAAATAAAATAGACAGAGAGATTAAGTCTAAAAAGCATGTGGGTTATTTATTAAACCAAAAATCAGTTATTATTGTCCAGCAATAGCACTTGGCTCAACAGCAGGCAAGGGCTGTACTCGGGGTCCCCTGCTGGTTTGTGTAATTTTGAAAGTCTGTGCTTGGTGTCACTACTGTATAAGTGCTCCTTTTGCAACTTCCAATGTCAGTTTTTAACCTTCTCAAGGCTGTGGAGCACAAATGAATTTCCCAAAGTGTAACACGGCGTCTCTGCAATTTCGGTGTAGCTCTGTCAGGTCGTGGTTGAAGCGACTACCGTTGCACCCTTGTCGACAGTATTTGTGGCCCTAGTTTAATTCATTTCACTTCAAATTACATTAATTATCTTTAGCACCACTATCACCAGCTACGTTCTACGAGAAACGCTTCTCGCGCGAGTCGCACCTATGATAATGAAGCACAGGCTTTGAAAGCAGCCTATACCCTCTGCCTTGAAAAAGGTCACTGCTTGAGCCGAACTCGGAACCAAGCACAAGGCCAAAGAACGTTTTTATCACGGATAAGTCCACGCGGATAAATTCTGTGCCATTTTCCTTGCCGCCGTTCACCAACATCCAACGGCTTGAACTTCCGCTGCTTCGTTGCGCGCTGCGATGCCAAGCACTCCTCCCGTCGCCGTATTTCCCACGCACTCGGCAGTCCCGCATAGTATGCCATACGAACGCGGTTTCGAATGCCACTGAAGCGTTGCCTAATGATCCGATGGCTCCAGCTTGACCAAGGGGAACCGGGCGGTTCTCGTAGACTCGACGCTCCGGTAGCGACAAGTAGTTTCGGCATCGCGCCCTCGTACGCTTGGCGCGTCTTCTTTGCACGAGAATCTCCGGATGTGCCAGCACAAAATAAGGTAACTGTGTGTCGGCGGGCCGCACGAACGTGAGCATAAGCAGAGGAAGATGACACTTGTAACAACACACGAGCACACGACACCGGCAACACGGCAGCCGTGAGCTCAGAACAAAAATACAAAAACAAAATGGCCGCCTCGGGTTGCGCCAGCCAATGGGAGGCGCGAGAGAAGGGGCTCGCCTCGCGCGCGCGCGCTCTGGCCAATGAGCGTTCTACAACCACCCTTCGGAAAAGCGCCGATAGCGGCCGTTCTGTTGCAGTGACGCCATTTTGAAACGCAGCAAAATGTACACAAAGAAAACAGCTTCAAAACAAGCCAAAGATGGCGGCGATCAGCCAGCTGCTGCGCCCGCGGCGCGCGCGGGAAGTTTGAACAAATTTTGCCTGTTGAGATGCATTTTGCAGCTCCCGTGGCGTCTTAAAAATAAGTTTTAACCCATTTCCCGGGCGAAATCGGCGATAATATTTTGAGAGCAGCTGCTTAGGGGTGCAAACATACCTAAAATGCGTTTTTCTCAAAACTGATTTTCTGTCCATTTTTTACTATTCTAAGACCCGCGTCCCCCCTTAAACGAGGCGAATGTGTTTCACAACAGTTAGGGACTCTAGTCGTACAGAATTCAGAGGAGGCTAATGAGGTTAAGTTCTCCGCAGGGCATCCTGTGGCCAGCGGAATGCCCTCTTCTTGCTTTGGTAGCACAGTAAGGGAGTGCCTTGTGTTCTAAATGTCCGGCCATTGAGAACAGCGGAGTGTCCAGCATTCCTCTGCCACGTTTTCATGATTGGCTGTGTGTTTGCTAACACGTGCAGGTTGCTCTGAACATCTACACTTTTGAGAACACCTACTACCATGTGATGCATCGGCGAGTGCCCCTCTACTCGTTCCGCCTGCTTTCAGAGTGGTTCAGCAAGGACCTGTTCAGGTGAGCATACTTTCACCGCTCTCTTTACCGGCATTGCTCAGCTGGGCCACATTTGATGAAGCATTCGTGACTTGCGACTTTAGAGGTTTTGCGAGCTGTTTGCATTAGTGTTTACTTTCAGTTGCTGCACAGGTGTATTGTGCAAAATGGAAACAACGGGACGATGAGGCACGGACAAGCATTTCCGTCGTCCTATTGCTTCCACTTCACGCTGTGCACTCTTGTAACACAGTAGTACAATGGCCAGCCGAATCTGTCACCCTCTTAAAATTTTCAGCTCTCTTTGACTGTATACGAACGAGCGTGACATCAGTGCCCTTGTTCATGACGTGCAACGTCTCCTTCTGCTGTAGCGGTAGGTTGTAGCTAACTGATAAATACAGTAAAAGCTCATTAATTTATAATCTCATGGGAGTGCCTGCAGAGTTTGAATTAAATGAAATTTGAACTAACTAAGGTGATAATCTGAAGGCTACCGTATTTACTCGAATCTAGGCCGGCCTCGATTCTAAGCCGACCCCCGAAATTCGCAAGGCCAGAAAAAAAAAAGAACTTAATTATTGTACTCGAATCTAGGCCGACCCACCACTTTCGCACATCGTTTTTTCGAAAAAGACATCGGCTTAGATTCGAATAAATACGGTATATGATAAGTAAAGGAGTGGAAGCACCTCTGAAACCATCACCTTTTATTTGAAAAAGGAATTCATGATCATCTCTCTGTGTTTGTTTCTTACTATCACTGCCTGAGCTATTTGTTCATGCAGCTTTTAACGACCGTAAAAACCGGAATATAGGTCGAATCTTTTTTAAAAAAAAAAACAGCCCTAAAAAGTCGACCCCTGTCTTATATATCGGTCATTGGCAGAAAAACTTTGCAAGTCTGGCCACTATGGCAAGTCTGGCCACAAAATTTTGTGTCAGTACCTCTTCAATGAACCCCAGGTGGTCGAAATTTCCGGAGCCCTTCTCTACGGTGTCCCTCGTAATCATTTCGTGGTTTTGGGATGTTAAAGGGGCCCTGGTGACACTTTTCCAAGTACCGTATTTACTCGATTGCACCGCACCCTCAATTGTAACGCACAGCCGTTTTCCGCGACCAAAAAAAAAAGAAACGTAAAACATCGATTGTAATGCGCACCCATTTCATTTTTCGTGAGAGAAAAGAACAAAAAAATGTCCTCAGGAGTCAAACTTCGCACATTCAGAAGAACAAGCATTTGGGTTTTAAAGAACTTAAGTTTCAAAAAAGTAAAACACTAAGTCAAAAAGCGGGCCTTGCCGTTAAAACTGTCACCACTACGGCGGCGATACGACTCGCGTAATGGATCAGTCCTCGTTGCTGTCGGACAACTCCTTGTCGCTGTCAACGCACTTCGATTTCGGGAAACCGGCCCTGCTTTGGTCCACTGAAACCTTTTCGTGAAGCTTTGCTGTAAAAAAATCTTCTGCTTCTGTTTGCGCCAGTCTCGCACTCACGTTTCCGGAACTCCGAACGACGGCAATGCGGCCCAATATCCGTCCGTCTCTGCACGTGTAATAACTATTCTTTTAAATGCGGCATCGTGGTGCACTCGTTGAGTATTTGGAGTCGGCACTTCCATGCCGTCGATGCGAACGACGCAGAACGGGATGACAATCTCCTCAGCACACGTACGAACTGAAACAATAATGGCACAAATGGCCAAGGCGCGTAGGAGGCGGCCATTTTGAAAGGCTGATGACAATACGATAACCCGAGTTTTTTGTGTTTTTTTTTCGGTACTCGATTCTAACACGCATGCGATTTTTGGACTCGTTTTACCGGAAAAAAGGTGCGCGTTAGATTCGAGTAAATATGGTAATCATTGAATGGCTTCACTAAAGGAGTTCATTGCCTCACGAACTGACCGTCACAAAAATTTTTGAATCCGTCAAGTATGAGTGGCATTAGAGATTTATAGCACGCTGTAATTTCTTTCTCTCTCCTTTTGTACCAGTGAGCACGCTGGAAGCTAAACAGGGAGTGATGGCACGGGTGAAAGAAGTTGCATCACGTGTGCGTCATGACCTTGAACACTTTCTTTTTTTTCTTTGAATGCGCGGCTTACTTTCAGTGCGATTGCTTGCACGGGCATGTGGCGGCCTCCCACGGCAGCCTCGGTAACTATGCAGCTCACGATGCTCAAATCAGCCAATGGCTGTGAATTTGGGTATATGGCATCATTTGTAGGAAGAAGAGGGAACGATTTCTAGCTGACTGAAAATTGTAAATTCCAAGCTGCATGCTGCACTATAATGTTTGGCTCGCATGTTCTCAGGAGCCTCGACTACCGATTGGAAGCGTTTTGTCATGCTGAAAAAGTGTTGCAGGGCCCCTTTAATCCCCAAAATTATTATTATTACCATGCCATTTAGTTTAAATTATCAAAAAAATCCATCTAATGAGGTGCAAACAAGCTTTTACTGTCACTTGGTGCACTTGTTGTGTGATGCCGTGTTTATACGAAACGGTGTTCCAAGCACAATGGTCATTTTAGCATTCCTCTTGTGAAGGTGACTCGTTGTCGTCGTTGATGTCAAATCCCCAAGGTGTTGGCGGACCACCGCTGCCATTGCTGCTGCTTAATTGTGGAGCCTTGCACAAGATAGCTGGAGTTTTGCACATAGTTAATCGTGTTGAAGCATACACTTTAAAACACTTGCACCATTTGGAGGGAGGGGGAGCATCTTTTTTGTTGCACAGCAGTAATTGTCATTTGGCTTGCATGTCTTTCCTTGCTTTAACTTTGTGTGCCTGGCACTTATAGATCACAAAAGGCTTGTTCGCTATCAGTGTGACATAGCATTCTTGATGGGAAGATGGCGAGAACCAAGTCTTTGAGAATGGAAATGCGAACAAGCTAGATGATGAGCATCGTGGAATAACTAACAACGCAATGGAGTTAGAATACGGACTGTAGAGGAAACGGACACAGCACAGATATGTCAACACGGCGCTGATGAGTTGTGGGAGTCAACGATTGCTAGGTTTGGGGAGCGTGCCTGCTGTCTGTGACGATGCTTATGGCACTCTGGGATTGGGCGCAGGTGGCGGACTGTGGAGCACTACGCACTTCGTGCGCGCGGCAACCTGGAGCTGCTCGACGAGCTGAACGTGTTTGGCAAGACGAGCCAGATGGCCCGCATCTTTGGCATTCAGTTCTATGAGGTGCTGAGCCGAGGATCGCAGGTGGGCATTACTCTTGTACGCCTCTGGCATGACATGATGCCTGGGCAGGCTTATTTTTTTTTTTCATTCGTGGACTTCTTTTTCTTGCTAGGGACGAAGAGCTACAAACGGTGTGATAATTTCATCTGCTCTTCTTGAGTATGAGAAAATTACTATGTTGAGAATTTCGTTACATTGAAGTTTATTGAGGTTTAACTGCACTTAGTTCTTTTTCCGCCGTTTGCTGGGAGTGCGCTTTAGTGACTTTGTACCTTAAAAAATATATGAATGAGGAACTTATGAGGCCGGGTCATAATGTACACAGATGTCCAGAATAGTTTACGAAAGTAGGGCTGCTGTGGTAGGTTGGTAGTAGAGCTCTTTTGTCCACTTTATTTTATACTTTCTTGATTATTTATATTTTATACATTTCATTTAATAGAAACGGTTAATTTATGCTGTGCTTTTCCTGTCGTCAGTGTTTGTGGTCAATGAATCACTGTCGTGCGTAACATTTTCAGTTCCGGGTGGAGTCCATGCTCCTGCGGCTGGCACGCAGCCACCGAATGGTGGCCCTGAGTGCATCCACGGCCCAGCGTGCTCGGCAGCGGGCACCCGAGTTCATCCCTCTGGTGCTGGAGCCCCGGGCGCAGCTCTATACGGACCCCGTTGTGGTGCTGGACTTCCAGTCTCTCTACCCTTCGGTCATCATCAGTCACAACTACTGCTTCTCCACCTGCCTGGGACGCGTCGAGAATCTCGGCAGGTGAGCACTCGGGTGGCGTCACTGTTGCCCGGCTGGAATATGTAGTGCAGCATGCCCACACACGTGCTCATACTGTATTTACATAGTTGTAGGTCGACCATTTTTACTAGAGCTGTGCGAATAGCAAAATTTTGGGTGCGAAGCGAATTCGAATATTGAAGTGTGAGTGCGAATCGAATCGAATATTTTTCGAATATTTCTCGAATATTTCTAGAATATTTTTCGAATACTTCGAAGCGAAATTGCAAAAAAAAAGAAGTTAGAGAGGATTCCTAAGCATATTCTTATGGGATAGCAACATGAAAGTGTTTCTTTTCGCTAGGTTGATGAAGCACTGGCGGGGAGGTGTTTCATAGTTGTCTTATCAAGAATGAGGCAATGTAGAGGCCGAATTCTATTTATGTACATGATTTGGTGCAACCAAAGTGTTGCCGACAACACTTTACACGTGAAAGGCAAAGATGCCATTTCCTCATCCTCTCCTGCTCCTCCTCTTTCAACTTCTGTGGAAGCCCAACTGATGTGGCAGCCAAGGGTGTGCTCCTGGGGTTCCAAATCTGCCTCGAAGACGTCGATCTATAAGAACATCTGGAATTTTGGATGCTAAAAAGCTTCGGCTTTCGATTTTTCGGACTTCCTGCCCAAATTTCAGGTCCAAAACAGCATTAATTGAGCCCCCACCTCTGCCACATCTTTCATCTCCATGTTCAGGGGTGAGACAGCTGCGCATATTGCGCCTTTTTGATACGATTCCATTTTCCTGCGCCAAGCTGCTCCGAAAGCATAAAAATTGAAAAAATTGCGCCGAACTGCGCCGAAACGACCCCGCAAGCAAGAATTTTCAAGCCTGCATCAGTTTCAGCATGGGAAAACGTAACTTTAGAAGCAGCGCCAGGGATACGTTCGCAGAACATGTTAACGCGCCCAAGCGTGTCCTTCTACGCGCCTTTGTAATGGAGGCTTCCATAGTGCTGTGGTAATCGCCTCTTGAGTGGTTGTAAATACAGTCAACTGCCGATTTTTCGGACTCCCTAGGGACCGCGAAATCGTCCGAAAAATCGGGCAGTCCGAAAAAACAAATTCATGCACAGCCACGTCCGAAATAGCTTTAATGCCTCCCAGTACAATTATTAGGCATTTTAGTGCGCGCCCAGGCTCTCGCAAATACATTCAGTACCTGCCGCGAACCCCGCTTAACTACGTACGTGCCAACCGCCACTTTTACATCTCGTGATGAGCGCCGCTGATAACAGCAAAGCGCGGAATAGATTACGGCTATCTCGCATGAAGCGTTTCTAAACGATGACGCGGAACACAAAGACTGTGGCGGAAGAGCGGACGACTCGTCCGGCATTCCCCGATGCGTGTGCGCATATGCGCACACACATCGCCGAATCGCCGCTGATACGCAGCATTTGCTGCCGTATCTAGCCGATCGTTTCTAGTTGTGTGCAGTACATCGCCAACTAAACTGACGCCGTCACTTTACTGTTGCTGTATCGTACGCACACATTTATCATGAACGGGTTCGTGATGCGCACTCGCACACGGGCGCGGCAATGGCGAGCTGGTTTCGTCCGCGAAGGCAACGCGTCTATGCGGCGCACTTAGCGGTCTCGCACAAAGAGGCAGCAGGAATGGCGGCGCGGCGCATTTGGGCTCTCGCCTATTAAATGCGTGCAGTACGCATGCAACTGCGCTAGGCCACGTGCACTACCGAGCAGTTAACTGAAGATGCTTATCGTAAGGGTTGTCAGCGATTAAGTCGTACCGGAGCGTTTGCCAGCTGCCGCCATCACGCCTCCGTGCATTTCCGCTGCTTATCCGTAACACCGCCGCACGGCGCCGCGATAGCCGCCCCTTTGAATTTCTGGTCTGCTTCACCCCATAACGCTTCGGCATTGCGACAAAGCTGACTTTCGGACTCTGCTACTGTCGCACACAGATCGACTTGCGTACGCGCTGGTTCAAACCTAAGAGATGATTGACGCGGCAGAGGTGAGGGCTCCAATTAATGCCTTTCGGACCCACAAATCGGGCAGAAAGTCCGAAAAATCGGACACCGAAGAGTTTCAGCGTCCGAAATTTCGGACGTTCTTAACATTGACGTCTATGGGGCTGGTGACGGTGCCGCGATAGTGTCCGAATTTTCGTGCATGTCCGGAAAATCGGGCGTCCGAAAAATCGGCAGTTGACTCATATGTGACCCCCCCCTCCCCCCATGCGTTCACCGGTGGCCGCCATACCGCTTTTGTTCTTTCCTGATGTTACACGTGAAGGCATCGCCGCAATCGCGTGCTAGTACGAATCGTTCATTGGCCATTCAAAGACTTACTGCTATGTGACTACAATTCTTGTGCAAAG